>NC_079914.1:2015497-2087255 GCF_024868665.1 Triplophysa rosa
GTGATAAATGCATGTGAAATATGTAGCGTTGCCTTTAAGAACAACGTGAGAAGCACACTGTTCAGGTGGCCTCAATGTGAACAATGTTATTACGTGAGGTCGAGGGGGAAGCACGAGAAGCACATGTGAGCATGGAGGAAATCGGCGGAGAGATTCTAAGAAACATAAGTGAATTTGTTACCCTACCTGAACGGAAAGTTTAGCAAGGTGTTTTTTTTTTAACTAAGTGTTTTGTTTTGTCTAAAAACCGGGATTGAGAACATTCCTCTCGTGAATATTGCGATGACGTCCACCGCAGCTCATCACCGCATGGATTAAGATGGCGAGCCACCCACCGAGCCTCGAACACCGTTGAGACCGTTGAAAGATTTCTAAGGATCCTTTGCTTAATTCTCCCTCGGACTGTGGGATTCAACCGCGCTGGAAAACAGAGCGAATTTACATGGAGGTTTCCTTAACAGTCGCATTGTTACACATTGCTGTGCCTTGAATGACGGTAGGCCTGAACTGTTGCAATTCATGAACGCATGCATTTCATGGGACACAGATGGTTGTTTACTTCAAAATGGAGATCGGTTCTTGCAATTTCATAGACTAGTTTCTCGAAATGGATACACGTGAACTGATTGGGTTTAAATCATCCTTGTTTGTATGCTTGTTGGTTTGTAATGTTGTATTGCAATTGACAATTTGTTCAATTTTGTGATTGTACTCGAAATGTAAGTTTCCTTTGGGGTTTAATGTGAGTGACGCTGTTGATTTAGATACTTAACGTTAACTGTCATAATCATAAAGAACGTGAAGAGGTGAACTAAACTAACCTAGTTGCTAAATAGAAAGGAAAATAGGATCGATTNATGCAAACCAACAGAACTACAAATTTGACCCCACATGAAATGCTCACGGGCAGACCAATGCCAGTGCCATATTTAAGGGGCCCTTATGATGGACCGCCTTTGGAGCAGTTGCAAGTTGAATTAAGAACTTACATGAGACAATTAACTGCTATACATGAGGCTATATATTCGCAGGAGCAGCGCCGAGGGCCCAGAGAGGACGAAGAAGCTCCATGTGCAATAGTTCCAGGGAGATAACGTCTATCTGAGGGTCTTCAGAAGGAGATGGAATGAGCCACGGAGAGAAGGGCCCTTACACAGTCGTACGAGCAACACTACAGCGGTACAAGTAGAAGGAAGAACACTTGGTACCACTTGAACCATTGTACCAGAGTACCACAACTTCGACGACGAGGTCCTGATCAAGGCGACGGAGAAGCTGAGGAATTATCAGAGTCTTCAGACGAAAGGCAAGACCGAGATGATAGTCAGAGGACCCCCGAGAGGGTTCTCGAGCCCTGCGCCAGAATCACCTAGGGCAGCTGAGGGACAACAGGAGCAGCTCCCGCAGCACTGAGCCGGAGCAGAGGGCACAGCAGGAGAGACTCGACCAAGAGCAGGAGTCGACACAGCAGGAGCCACTGCACGAGTCAGAGCAGAGACCGCGACCGGAGCGAACGGGCCAGGAGCCAGACCAGAGCAGAGAACAGAGGCAACCAGCGGAGCATGCTGGCAGGCCTTATATACGATCCTGACATACATGGAGAACATAGTGCAACTCGAGATAGCCGCCATAGACAGGAACCAGGCACGCCTCGACCCAGACAGACGACAGGCCAGGCACAGTGCAGGGAGAGAGATGCAGGACAATCTGATCACGATATTGTTACTGATGAACCTGGTACAGACGATACCACAAGCCCAGGGGAACTTGATCCAGAATTATCCATTGAACAATTACTGGCAGAAGACTTCCCAACCATCGATGTGTCAGACCTCACTTGGTCACCCCCAGACTTCGATTTGTGATGAACTACCACCATATGAGAGACTTTGGGACATTGCCATTCACAATGAGTGGTATAGGTGGGCACGATTTACAGTGGAACAAACATACATGGACAGTTGTGTATTTTGCACCCCTTCACCATTGAGCAAACTCATCGTTGTGCCAAACCCATATGATTATAGACATTGTGCTGGACATTACACAAAACAGTGTACTAAACAGAGAAAAACTGTTCCTTTTTGTCATGCTGAATGCTTAGCCCTGGCAGGGCGAAAAAACAGAGAAAAATACTATACTCACCCATTATGGGGAAAGGAATGTATGGACATTAATATAAACCTGCCAGCAAACATGATTGAAGTTCCAGTTGTTTATGACATAGATTATACATTACAATATGAATGCTTTAATAGTACATACAAAAAGGGTGGTAACGATGTAGGATTGTTTGAAGGAAATTGCATAACTGTTTGGCATTTGGATAAAAACATGCGAAGTCAAAAGAGTGTTAAAAAACAGTGGAGTAATAAGTTTGCTTCAGCCACAATCACAGATAACTTTACAGTAGTAGGTTGGGAAAGCTGTCCAAATATGACAACAGGATGGCCATTAATTGAATCTTACCAAACCCAAGTGAATGCTATTGCTGACTATTTTTGGTTATGTGGAGGAAGCAAACTAAGACCAACATTGCCAGAAAAATGGATAGGATTATGTGCAAGAGTAAAACTAATACAAGATGTCACTATAATTACATGGGACCCAAATGTGAATGTGAAAAGCAAGCCCAAACATAATATTATGAAAAGAGCCTACCAAAGTGATCCAAATGTTTACTTAGATGCAATTGGTCAACCTAGAAATATTCCACACCAATTTAAAGCAAGAGATGAGGTGAGATCTGGATTTGAATCTATCCTCATATGGATAACTCCAAATAAGAACACAGAATGGATTAATTATCTGTATTACAATCAACAGAGGTTTATTAATTTTACAAATGATGCGCTTGAAGCGCTTGGAGAACAATTAGCCCCAACAAGTAAAATGGCTTGGCAGAATAGACAAGCCCTAAACTGGTTATTAGCTGAAAAAGGAGGAGTGTGTGTAATGTTTGGAGAAGATTGTTGTACTTATATTCCTAATAATACTGCCCCTGATGGATCTTTTACTCATGCCATGGAAAAATTGAAAAATCTAAGAGATGAAGTAACAGCCAATGCTGGGACAGATAGGGCATTTGGAACATGGTTTGAATCCATGTTTGGGTCATGGAGAGAATGGCTAACTCAAGCGGGAATGATAATTGTTACTGTCTTAATGATTTCTGCAGTATTACTTTGTTGTGTTATCCCTATGATAAGATCTTTGTTGGTTAGAGCCACAGCAAAACAAATGTCATTACATGCAAAACTAAATGTGCAACATGACTCTGAAGCATTTATGTTAACTATGGTCACAGCAATGGAAAACTGTGAAGAATATGATGACAATCCATAACTGTCTAGCACACAAACAAGACAGGGGTGCCACTTTATTTTACCATTATATCTCTGTTTTTGAATAAGTAAGGGAGATAGCATAAAATTGTTTTTCCTTTTGGGGCATGCAGTATAGTTATATTCTTTTGAGACATTAATAGGCAGGAAGATAGCCTATGTTTTGTTTATTATTTTGGCAGTAACCCCTCCCCTTTAGCCCAAAAAGAAGCAATAAGTCTATTTGTTCATTTATGACCCCAAGAGAACTAACTGAGAGGGCTATGTATTATGTGCTCTCTTTATTTTCTTTTCCCCATTTTTCTTTCTATCTTTTTCTCACTCTCATCACAATCTTTAAGCAGGACAAGACTGGGGTGATCTGAATCAGAACTGCAGATTCTCAAAGCAACAGAGTTTCTGAATGACATCACGGACGTATATGAACTGATACGACGAAAGGAAATAAGATTACCATGGAAATGATGTCTTCCACTCCAGGAAGAAGAATATTCATCAAACCGACAACAAATCTGGCATAAGAGAGTGGACAACGAGAGAAAGCCTTAACAACTAGAGGTCATAACTTACCTATCACGGAGTGGGAATACGTGTGTGCGCATTACCCAAGGAACTAGAACTGTGAGTAGGAGCACGAGGGCAAAGTGCCAGTGGAAGAACTACCCTCATATAGAGAGGGTGGGGGCCACCCACTGGACGAACATAGTTAGCTTAAAGATATTAGTTACCCTGCAGTGACTCCTTTAGTGACCTCACCCATTTCAGAGACTTTTCCATATGTGGCATCACGTTGTACCATTGACAACTCAAGATCATTTATTACGTAATATAAAGACATCACACTCTAGAACTTTTCCATTTAGTCCAACAAATTTTTGGTCAACTTCTTTTTTGGCAAATACTCATAGATCAAGGGACATCGACAGAATATTGGCAAATGACGACAGCATATTAGCAGTCTTTGCAACAATTGCAGAAAAGTCTACAGACAATGAAGCGCAATTAGGAAGAACATATATTGTTGGAGAAGCAAGAAAAAACCTTCGACCAGTATTGGACAGAGCAACTGGCTATATAACCTTGGAATATACGGACATCGATACACGGCTTTGGAAATACTTTACTGAATATTACCCTAATAATTGACCTGATAAACATTGTATGTGACGAATGTCATCTGCCTTCGAACAATTTGCTGAAAAATTCAGACCTGATCATACGGATGACACCCCTCACCGAAAACCCCCTGCAGACCGAATAAGAGGGACATCGCTCTATTTTCCAATTAGGGAGGAAGGTACTGAGAGGCCGTGTTATCAAGAACTAGTGAATTCTGGTTATGTGTCTACATTTCAAGATCATCCGGAACATTTAGAGTCGCTGAAATTGGTGCCACATGATAATGCTATATTGGCTGTAGGTATTACTTCAACACAGGATGATTCATGGACTGAAGGAGACCAAGTTGGACTTTAAGTGTGTGCACTCAATATTTGCTTTGGCCCTCAATTAACCTGAACACAGGAATTTTGAAATTTAAACCACATAATTGTCATACACGATTTAAAGCAGAATCTAGATAAAACCAGGTCAGTGGATGATTTTTATTATCCACTGAAGGATATGAATTGAATTGAATCTTACTAAAATTAAACCTTGCAAATAACAATATGGAGGGCAGAAGACACCCATGCATCCTATGAGACTTCGAAGATTGTGTGGAGAGCGAGACATAGCATCTTTGTTGATCATTTTGACATGTGTGATCATAATACCAATTATTATGAGAAAGATTACTGAGAGGAACTTTCAGATACCCATTTCAAGGACAACATAACTCTACGCAAAGACATGGATATGGATTTAACGATACAGACTTTTTGAATACTACCTTGGAGCAGGCTGACCCAGGAGTAAATGCTCTGCATCTGACCATTTGTTCCCAGGTCAGTTGGTTCCAGAGTCTGCGGCAAAACACCGAAAAAAGCGACAGAGTACAACTATACAACAGAGGAATCATGGATGGATCTCCCTAATCCCCCTCATCCCTATGCTACCAACATGTGGTGGAGATTTACTAATCATACAGTCAAGATGTATGCTTCCAGAAACTGTTATGTTTGTGCCCAATTTCCTCATAGTGCGTTGGAGGAGACTGGTGGCCACATCAGACCTAAATACAAACATTTGAATAGCTAAGTTGCAGTGCAGCTGGATACTAAGACCAAAGACCAAGAGTTATGTGATCGAAATGGATACTTGGAATCAATATTCCCCAAAAGACTTTTGCTCAGATTGCGATGTTAAGCTATACCAGTAAACTCATCTGTTATGAGCGACCTCAGGAGTCCAGGAGTTCAAAAACTCAGGAGAACAATTCTTGGGAAATTACCAGAGAAAAAGTGTCAGATATCTACAAGCAAACAAATGCAACTATGAGGCAAAATTGTATGTCATGTCTTCGAACAGCAGATCAAGGAATCCTAAACCTGGCTACTAATACCCATGAAGTACCACAACCACTTGTGGCCTACCATATCTTTTGACTTCAGAGAAGGAGAGAAAATGTCCATTATGTCAACTGTGCATGTTCCAGATCAACAAGGTACAGGTGTGTTGAGGGACACTATTGGCTGTGTGGCTATCGTGTGTACTTATCCTTACCAGAGGGGTGGACAGGACTTTGTGCTTTGTCCAACTCATGTGTGCCATTATCTTACCACATCGATCAATGGAGAATCAACAACGGAAAGAAGAGACCTAATCAACTTCATGAGAGAAAGCCCAGTGCAAAGAATCATCACATATGGACTAATGCTGAGAAGCTTGTTGCTGCTTTCTCCCAGCACTGGGAATGGAATCACTATGGAAGAAGTGGAAATCACCAGATATGAGCTGTCTTCATTATCAACACACGAAAATATGATGGAAGGAATCAGAGAGGAACTGCGAGGAATAAGACTTACTGTCTCCAGAACGGATGTTTTGGATCAACTCACTGCAGCCAAGGAGGTGTTTGTGTTATGGTAGGAGAGACTTGTTGTACCTACATACCAGACATGACGCGGATACATCTTATCAACAAGGAATAGAGAATATTACATTGTTGCTACAATGATTGCAAAGAATGAAGTGAACACAGACTCTTCCATTTGGACTGGTTTAACAACATATTCCTAATCTGCATAACATATTGATTGTTGCTGCGTGTATTATATCACCAATTTGATATTGTTATGTTTTTGGCCTTGCATAATGCAGGCATGTAAGAGAGTTATTCCATCTGGTCCTCATCATCAGATGATGGTCTATCAGTCAGTGATGATCAACTCTTTGCAATTGATTAACTCTTTGCAGTTGAGTAAGAAAAGTTACTAAGTAATTGGTTAAAAGCAGGTGTTATCCGTGTTACGAGATGACCAAGATGGGTCAGTTGGATTTTTATCTTTTATAGTTGCATCATACCTACAATAAGTATAATCATTGATATTGATTCATTTTGCTCATGCAGATATATTCTTCTTTGTAGTAGATATTCCTCTTAAATTGTAGACTTAATCATGTGTGGGACTCTTATGGAGCCCCAAAGGGGGGAATATATTGTGCATAAATCTGATCATTTTTTGATGCATATGTACATTTTGGGCTGTTGTACACCCACTTATAAGAAGTATTCATAGGAATGATATTACCATAGATGTGTTAATAATCAGACCAATAACTATTATACAAGTGAATATATGAAGATGATTTAATGATTTAATGACATAATCAGTATACTTAAGCATTGATTGAGTGTTGTTTGAACATATAAGTATATTTTTAATCGTTTTAACCAAGTATAGACCAGATTTCAGCAATATAAAATTCAGTGATGTCTTTGGATCTGTTTAAGGCCTGACCTAGATAAAGTTCAAAAGGTTGAACATGTGTTCACTTTGTGGCCTGAAAACTGGTACCAACGGAAAACTTATTTTTAAAAACCAAGTTAAGGTCACATTCCACTATTAGATACAAACCTTGTTGCCTAGAAAATAATAGTGGCAGACGAGAATGATTGGATAATAAAAAAAAAAGTAAATTCAAAAGTATTTATTAGAAAGTTCATCCTGCCATTCCGTGTTTCGTGATGCTACCATGCTGTGATATCCATTCCTAACGTTAGCAGGGGAATTCCTGTCCATCACTAATTACTCGTCACCTGATTGCTTTGTCGGGTGTATTGATACTCTCATTGTTCTGCCTGATCTAACTACACACTGCCCGGGAACAGAAACTGCTATTGCAAGCGCTAAACGACAAAAAGCAAATGCAGATCACTTTAGCACGTCTTGCAGCCCTCATTGCTCATTAACGTGAGTGTAAGATCCGAAGACAAGATCAAGACAAGTGCAGACAGCGGTAAGGGGTTAATCAGCACAATTTTAATAAATTAATTTAAGCAACAAAAAGCTACTGTGGGGTGTAATTTTAGTATACAATAGTCAGTGAAATCAGCAGACTATAAATCTAACAATAGACTAAAACAATCACAACTATCAAAATCTATAACTAATCAGACAGAACTGATCACATTTTATCAAAACGAACAGTACAATGAAAGAGAACAGTAAGCAACATTTAAGATAAATAAGGACAGGTGCAGGAATAACTATTAACCAAACAGATAACAAGTAAGCAAAATGAGACCGAGGAGTAAGGAATACAAAATCTAGACTCTCTCACATAAGACACGGAAGACGGTTCTGATTGTTCTGCCACTAGGTCAAGAGAATCGCATTACGACAAGGCTGCGTGCGCAGAACCATGACATATTCTCTGTGCATATTTTTCCTATACAAATTTTCTTTTTCTTGCGTGTGACTATTAAAATCAATATCAATATCCTTTAATAATGAAACAAATGGAAGTGATTTGGCAAGTCAACTGGAAGGTTACATTTGCCAGCATTGCAAAGAACCAACAGGAAAAGAGTGACTGCCCTCAGTGCCCTGTAGTAGCATACAGAATGCAGTAAATTAATGCAGACTTTTTTTGCACATAGCACTGGAGCTAGAGAGGTTTAAAGCTATTATAGTTCACTAAAGTATTTTTTGTCTGAGTGTTCAATTTAACGGGACTTTGATTTTGACGGGTCTTTGGCTAGACCCTTGAGTTTTTGTGTTTGCCGATAGCTTCACTCAAACAGTAAACGCTCGTAAAATAAACTCTCAGAGCAACTCTGCAGATGAAGTTCTTGTGTTCATATCCTCATACAGTGCAGACGCAGATAAATCCTCAACCATCACTCATGTTGTACGTTAAACTGTGCACATAATTCATTCAGACACGCAGAACAGCCAGATGACATTTAAATAACAGGATTCCGCTCCGCATCTAGGTTAAAGCATCAGACGAAATAACGTTATAACATTTCGTCTCGTCTCGTTTTGGTCAACGAAAATGAAGAGACATTTTAGCATAGTTTTTATTTTGTAAACCACATTTAGTCTCGTTTTTATTCGTCAACAATATTGCATTATACAGTTAATTATAGTCATCGTCACATGACCAGCATTTACGTTGCGTCTCGTCTCGTTTTCGTCACGTGATAAAGGTTCGTTGACGACCATATTTAGTCATAATTTTCGTTGACGAAAGCAACACTAATAAATACTATGCATCATCAGCATTTACAGGACATGTATTGTGTTTGAAGCAGTCAAATAACTTAGATCTCAACTAGGAGCTTATTGACAAATGCTCTGATTTTAACCTACTCTCCCATGTGCTTCTGTTTATATGACGTAGCTGCAATCTCAATAAACATTCTTTTTATTTTCCTCGCATGATCTTGTTTTAATTTGAGATAGAAAATGCTGGATTTTGTGGAATTGTGGAAACGTTCATTTGTTAATACGAGACAGAAAAACTGATATTTTACCCAAGCAAACTTCTTGAGCAGGCCTGATAAAATAGACAAGATAAAAATAGACAGCACTTTCTTTAGAACCCGACTAGACCCGAAACGTCTTGTGCAGCCTGCAGCCAAGCAAGATACCTCACGGCGTTAGGATCTATACAGCTGTAAGATGGTTTTTAAGCGCAAAGATAAAAACTTTTGTTGCATGCTGTGTGCGTTTCCCAATAATGTGCCACACACGAACATGCGAGTATGACTACACGCCAATTGCTTGAGTTGCTGTCTGTTCATTAAATGCTAAAATGTCAATCACTCACGGTATATTAACCTAATTGTCTTGTAAAGTTTGGCGTAACAAATATTTGTTGTTTACCTAACCTTAAAATGTATTTAATTCGTGTCTTTCGGGGCGATTGGTAAAAGCACATTCAATATAAATTACCAGAGACCCGTTGCCATATCGGACACGACCTGTACCCAAGGCATATTTTGTCAACATTTTAGACCCGATGCCGCTGGGACACATGAGGACCTCTCTAACATACACCTCAACGCAAATCAGTTTGCATGGCCGAGCAGTGAAAAAATATATTTAATTACTGGTCAGAAAACAATATGAGTGCTCCATGGCAATATACACAACTATCTGTAGATGTTGCTATTTGGCGCATTGTATTTTGTATACTTTTATATTAGGCTATAGCCTTTTTTTTAATTAGCTTACCCAATACTAATATAACATCAAAACGAAATTACGATTTAGTATAATAATTTTTTGCTCACATAAATTTTTGCTAATTCAATGCTCACATAAGTCAACATATTGTTACATTTATGCATTTTAAATGACAGAAATACACTGAAACCACGTTGGAGAAAGCACTTAATGTACGTGTCTAAAATGTATGTGTACAGTTCAGTTAAATGATCAAATTTACCCTCTTTAAACTTATGCTAAACATTTAGCTGAATATCCACAACATGTATGGTGGCATGGTGGAACAAAAACGTTATAAGCTTGCAAGATTTGCTAAGTGCCTTTAGCCTACTCTGTCCCATTAGCGTCCACGGACCACGCCATCTCGGCCGGTGTACCATGCTAAAACGCTTAATGTTGCTTAATCTTCAGACCAGATGACTAAAATTAGTATAGCCTACACCTTTTTTAATAACCTTAGGCTACAGAAATGCGGAAGAGCCATAAATATGAATGCAAAAAGCACAAAATGACACAATAAGAATTTTAGCATGTCCCGCCGTATTTCTCACATAATACCAGAACTAGGTATAGGTGTCTTTATTGTTGCAGTGTTTCAGTTTGTTTTTTTATTCATTCGTTCATACAATAGGTTATAATTGGCTTTATTTTGTTTGCGTTCTGAGATTTCAGATGAAAAGTATAGGCATAATTATTTCCATTGATATTTCTCTTTTAAGTGGTGTAGTTATTCGTTTGTTTAAGTTACATTTATATCCTACATTTACTAAATATTTTACAATTACGTTTTTAAGAAAAGACTGTTATTTATATTGTAGATTATTTTACGTTCTGATGAAAAATTGTTCACGGATTGTTCTTATATCTGTTTGCACTACTATTTCAGTTAGCCTACTACTATTGTCTGTTTAAAAAGTATAATTATTGCTATTTTCCTATTTAGTTTTAATCCGAAATAAAATGTTTTATTTGAATTTAAATGTTAAATTTATTGTGTTATGTACCTAATGTAATGCTTTAAAATCTTGTTGTCTTGTTTTCTGGCACATTTAATGAGATACCATTGCATGTGTCATTCAAATAGCTTCATGCAATTAGCTTATTTTATTCAAACACAGTATGATTCAGTAATTCACCGTAACATATACAATTTTCCTCATCCCCTAAACTCAAACCATTATTTGATGACTTAAGATCGTGCTTATAAAAAGCACGATCTGAAAACTGAAATATTTTTTCAGTTAGTGCTATTCAGCACGTCTTTTTGCTTCAAACACATTTGTCTCTATTTTACTTCCATATATATCTATGCTGCAGATCCTCCTATTGTAGGCGTGACGAAATTGTAAGTATAGTTGAATATAAAACTTTACAGACTTAATAGTGTAAACAATAAATTAACAACAAACAACAGCACAGCTGAAAAACACGTGTTGAGTAGAACTTCCTGGATGGACAAACCCACGTGGACTTCACATTACACATCCTAGGAAACAAATATGGAGGGAATGCGATGGTATAATTACGTTCATTTCCAAAAATATGCTGTAGTTTAAATTGAACAACATAAATCCCGTCTCGCACTCCTGCACGAGTCAAACTAACGTAGATCTAGAGAGGCGTTTCGCATGAAGCTAACGGGGCAGCTAATACACCAGATTCTCTGAATAACCGATAAACCGAGAACACATCTAAATCAGTTCATATAAGACCACTCTAAACTGTCGTTAAAAACGACTTGTACGTTATGAGCTTTAATCTGTATGGCTAAAATGATCGTAGACCTTATAAACGGTAGGAAAAGCAACATGAACAACATCTCATTTAATATAAAATAAATGTCTGATATTTGGTGAGAAATGTTAGCAGATATCTTACCTTGGCTAGATTCACCATGATTAAACGCTATTCTTCGCTAAAGCAGATCAATGAAAATGCCACGCTAGTTAAACACACGTGCTGCTCTGAACGACAGAGATGAGCTCTCGACCTGCGATATGAGCGCCGCCAAAAAAGCTACGGCGGGTACTTTCCGCCAAAACCAAGCGTCCGATCTATGACGGATAAATGTGCCAAAAATCCAGCATTGCCTGCGAGTTCAGTATTGACCGCATTTCTCATGTAGACAGCTTCTCCTCGGTCTTCAAATGCCATTCTTTGTTTTGTCTTCGTAATAGCATAATATGTACGTTTTCCTAATGTTTGATAATACATCTGACATACATTTTTAAAAAATATTTTTGTAATTTAAAGTTTATTTGAAGCTTTAATTTAATGTGTTTTTGGTGATAGTGTTTAGCCATTAGACTAGCCTTTTTTTATATATGGCACACTATAGCTGTGTCCCTATTCAAAGCCAAGGGACTTTGAAGTACACAGTTCTTCATGAAGAAGACTGTAGTTATTATGTCCTTGTTGCGTCACCTGCTGCTCCCATCACCTGGCATACAAAATGTCAATACATTTTGGATAAATGCATTAGGGCTGGGGGTAAACGATTATTTATTAAACGATTAATCTGGTGATTATTTTATCGATTAGTCGACTAATCTAACGACTAGTTGGGCGATTAATCTAACGATTATTTTTCTGTTGCTCGATTAATAAAAACCATAATGTATCTCAAATAAATACCAAAAAATCTATATCAATATCAAAAATCAATCTACTAATTTATCAATAATGATCAAATCAATCTATCAATCTAATAATGATCAAAAATCAATCTACTCTTAACCTCATTGCAGTGCTATGCTATGATTAGTTTATTTGATTGCTAACTTGGCTATCTAGCAGCTGTGCACTTTGGTGGTGCTAGTCTAACCAAGTAACCAATGCATCTTAGCTCTCTGTGCAGTTTGTTCGTGCTAGGTTAGTAGCTAACGTTCACGTTAGCTAACGTCAGCTACTATAGATAGCTGTGTTCTGCAGCCGTAAGCTAGCTTCCATTCAAGCCAACATTAGATGATAACTAACGTTAGCTAAACTCAGCTGTCTAGGCGCCAGTAGCTACCTAGCATGAACAAACTGCACGGAGAGCTAAGATAGTTAGCTAGCACCACCGAAGTGCGCAGAGCTCAAGCTACACAACACACTACACAAACATGAAATTAATTTAGCCAACATTAGTACTTACTTGTTATTGTCTCCTTCACGAGCGACAATGGGGTGCCTCCGTTTCAGATGCTCCAACATTGCCGTTGCGCTGGTGTGGTATGCCAACTCCATTTGGCAAAGAGCGCAAATAACGACACTTTTACGTATGGGACTAAATTTGAAGTATTCCCATACCTTCGAAGATTTAGGGCGAGCTGTTTTTTTTTAGGATTTTTTCTTTTATTTGGGCTTTGTTAGGAATTATGTGAGGAGGTTGCTGTTTCGTCCTCCATTCTGCAATGTTTTGGTCTCCCACGTGTGTGTGGCGAAGCGTCGACGCAAAAATATGATGACGACGTAATTTTGGCTTCATCCGAAATGGCATACTCAATGAGTAGTTACTTAATTTCAGTAAGTAGGTAGGGCTAAATGGGTACGTACTGTTTTGCCTGAATGGGTGTAGAATGAATGAAAGCGATTGGCCGTTGTCCACCATATTGACGTGATGATGTGACGTAATTCTTCTTCTTTTTCTTTTTAATGGCAGGTGGCAACTTACGTTTGAGGTGCATATCTGCCACCTACTGTACTGGAGTTGTGGGCCAGAGATTAGCCATGTGATGCAATGACAAGCGCAACAACCTAAGTTATGAGAAACAGTTTGCATTAATAACCTTACCTACTATGGGTTTTGTACAAGTAAACAACACATGAAATAAAGCTTTACATTTTCTTCAAGTACAGCACATTGAGAGCTTTTTATTTTCATGTATTTTCATTTTTATCTTGTAGGGCTACATGCTTTTGATAAAAATTAAAAAGAATACAGCAGCTTTGTGATTTTGTTTATGTGTTTTCTCAGTTAAATTTCGGCAATAACAGGCCCATCCACACTTCCCATTGTGAAGAATGATTATGCCAATGGAATGTTCTTTTTGTAACAGAAAAATACGGATTGGGGGCGCATGCGCAAGTGCTGACCCTAGACTCTGGCGTGCTAGCGTGCTTTTGTTTGTTTGTTTGTATGTTTTTGTGGTTTTAAGTCTGTGGAACTATTTTTATTAAGACAATGTTTTTTAATCTTATTGCCGTGTTTTGGATCTTGAAATGCGCTGTGGACAGTGTTGGTGCAACGAGGAAAGGCGTGGAAGCGGAGGACCTAAGGAGCGATGGACAAACGAGGATTATGTTTTATACCCGCAAAGATCTGTTGAGTCTCCGATACAAGGCTAAAACTCCTCCGAATTTCCTCTATGAACCTCCCGGAATAACTCAATCTACTCTAACAACTAGGAAGAGGAAGAAATGGAGAGGCTCCAGAGGCGGAATTCGGAACAGACTTAAACATCGCGGCAGTCGGTTCCCCCTTACAACGATAACTTTAACGAATGTTCGCTCGCTCCAAAATAAAATGCCCGAACTCACTGCACTGGTAAAATACAACAGAGACTTCAGTTTAGCAAATCTAAATCACAGAAACATGGTTGACGGAGGAGATTGACAACATACAACTGGACAGATATTCAATAATCCGACTGGATCGGGACAGTGTTAAATCCACTAAAGCCATCGTAGGAGGACTGTGTATGTTTATCAACTGCGGGTGGGCGAGTAATATCACGGTACGTGAAACACACTGCTCAGCTGATTATGAACTGATGACTGTCTCATTTAGACCATATTACTTACCTAGAGAATTTGTACAAATAACAGTGATCTTAGTTTATGTGCCCGGCCCAAACTTTGCACTCGCTGCGGAATGCATAGCTGCTAGCTACAGCAGGGCGCTGTGTAGCTCTGCCGATGACCCAGTTTTCTTGCTTGGTGACTTTAATAAATGTGATGTATCCTCATTACTGCCGAATCTTGAGCAATATATAACCTGTCCGACAAGATTGGTTAAGACTCTGGATAAATGTTACGGGAATGTGGAAGGGGCATATATCCCAAAATCACATCCACCTCTGGGTCGCTCGGATCACAATGTCATTCATCTATTTCCAAAATACAGGCAATTACTAAAGAGGACTAAGTCTGTCATCCAGCAGGTTCAAGTATGGTCCAGTGACTCAATTGATGCGTTAAGAGGCTGTTTTGAATGTACTAATTGGGACTTATTTTTTAATGACCCGGATTGTAGTAATAATTATGAGCTTTTGAATGACACAGTTACCTGTTACTAATTTTTGCACAAATTCTGTTGTTCAAACAAAAAGTATTAGAACATACTCAAATAACAAACCATGGATTAACAAAGATCTAAAACAATACCTAAATATGAAGAAGATTGCTTTCCTACAGAATGATCAACAGAAAGTAAAAGATCTTAATAAATCCATTAGACGTAAGATAAAAGATGCACAGAAAGAATATAAAGATAATGTGGAGGAGAAATTAAAAACTGGAAATGTTAGAGATGCATGGAAAGGTCTGAATACAATGATGGGTAGGCAAAAGAAAACTGTCCAACAATATGGGGATGTTTAGTGTTTTGTAAACGATCTTAATACATTCTATTCTAGATTTGAAAATAATCTGTCCGATCTGACTATTAGTAATGTAGCTATGACCACGACCCGATCACAGCCTATGATTATACAGAAGAGAGAGGTTGTCAAAAGTCCTTCGTAAAGTTAAATCGCACAAGGCATCATGCCCAGACGATCTGAGGGGGAGAGTTTTGAAGGAATGTGCAGCGCAACTGGGATACGTTTGTACAAGGTTATTTCAGACGTTTTTGGATAGTCGCTTTGTTCCAACGGCCTGGAAGAACACTATTGTTACTCCAGTTCCAAAGGTACCACATGCAAAATCGTTAAATGACTTTCGCCCAATTGCGCTCACATCAGTTCTTAGCAAATGTATGGAAAGAATATTATGCAAGGAACTGTCCTCACAAGTTGAGAATTCAATCGACCCCCTGCAGTTTGCCTATCGGCCCTATCGGAGCACCGTGGATGCCTAACTTACCCTCTTGAATAAGGTCCAACGTCATCTGGATAAACCAAATACATATGCCAGAATATTATTCATGGATTTCTCATCTGCCTTTAATACGGTTCAACACAATCTTCTTTGACTCCGCTTACATGATTTGGAAGTTAGTGATTGGTTGATTTTATGGATCAAAGAATTTTTAAAAGATCGACCTCAGCGTGTCCACATTGATAGTGTGAGGTCAAATTGTTCGATCTTAAACTCTGGAGTACCGCAGGGGTGCGTACTGTCTCCAATGCTGTTCTCTGTGTATATTAATGAATTGCAAGGTGATAACAACCTCTCTCTCATAAAGTATGCTGATGATATGGCACTGGTCTCCTGTCAGGAAGAAAGGAATTGTTCTTCATATTTTAACTACATCGATGGTATTATACGTTGGTTTGATAGCAGTTTTTTACATCTTAATATAGGAAAGACAAAAGAACTATGCTTAAGCAGCCAAACAAGAACATTGTGTACAGGACCTGTATTCGAACCAGTTGACATAAAAGGAAAAATTGTAGAACGGGTGTCCAATTTTAAATACTTAGGCACAATTATTGATGACAAGCTTAACTTTGAAGCAAACGTAGAGTCCATTCATAAGAAGGCAAGACAACGCCTTGGTCTTCTTAGGAAACTGAGGAGTTTTAAAATCAGTACACACACCCTGACTATGGTATACAGATCCTTGATTGAAAGTATCCTTAAATATAATATGGTCTCATGGTATGGTAATCTAACAGTCAAACAGAAAAACAAAGTATCACAAATTATAAACCAAGCAAATAAGATAACGGGACATAAGCAACAGTCAATTCAGTGTCTATTTGACTGTTTTATGGGTAAAACTGCAATTGCAATTTTTAAAGATCACACTCATCCACTTCATTCTAACTTCGAAATGCTTCCTTCTGGGCGCAGACTTAAAGTCCCTTTGGCCAGAAGAAATGTATACAAAAAATAATTTGTCCCGATGGCAGTAATCTTTTTAAATCGAATGACTTTTTAAGGTTTTTTTTTCTCCTTTTTATTTATCTATTTTTTGTGATTTTATTGATTGTGTTTGTGGAATTGGGGAGTTCATATGCGTAATGTTTATGTCAATGTATTGTTATGCTATGTGTAATGTTTATGTCAATGTATTGAACCATGCCACCAGTGTCAAAGACAATTTTCCGCTCTGTGACAAACAGAATGGACAATAAAGTTAATCTAATCTATTGACTGTAAACTGCTGCTAATTATTCTTTTGTCTGTATTCTGCCTATTGGCTGATGTCTATATGCATTCTATTGTAGTATTAAAAACAACCTGAGAAAATCTCTTCTGTGATGTTTTTTATGTGCTAAGTATGTTTTAACATGGACGTTATCCAAATGTTATCCGACCACGCTCTCGTGTTACTTTCTCATTCTCCTCATCAGTTCTTTCCTTGTCCATAAAACTACACAATTTTTACACGTCTCTTCGTTTTTGGTTTGGATAAATAAGTAATTTAATTGGTTAAGGACTTATTTGTCTTTAGTAATTATTCGTTTATTGAAGCTGATTAGAAAGTTGAATTGCGCCAAAGCCATAAATTTTATGCATTAAACTATGCACAATATAACACGGTCAATTTAAGAACAAAGCAAGGTTAATGTTCATGTTACATTAGTTTTACAATAATTAACAACATGTTTAATTGTACATGAAAGTCGGCTGTGACTGTTTTGCGGGCTGTGCACGGTCTGTCCCGTGGGCTCATGGGATAGAGAAGTATCCCAAGTATCCGTTGCTGAGTACTTCTAAATCTGGGCGAAACCGGTAGGCCATCCGGGAATTTCTCGGCTACTCTTTTATGAATGCTGACAATTCGGACATACTGCTCTGTTCACGTACTTTTTTCTCCTACATATTAGGTGAGTAGGCGTTTTCGGACGCAACATTAGAATCAGAATCAGAAAGAGCTTTATTGCCAAGTATGTTTGCACATACAAGGAATTTGTTTTGGTGACAGGAGCATCCAGAGCACAGAAACAGCAACAACAGTACACAGAGACCATAACACAATAGAATACACTACACAGATGATTTAAATAAGGGCCTATGGGTATAAAAAAATAAGAAATACAATACAATAAACATAAGATAAAAATATAGAGAGTAAAGCTATGTGTGTATGTAAATATGTACAAGTAAAACATAAGAATAGACTATTGTAGTACAATGTATGTGCTATATACAGCAGAATGAAATATAATTGACAGAAAAAGTTGTATAAAAATAGAGAGTGTATTATCTGGAGGATATAATTAATATTGCACTTAATTATTATTGCACAGAGTTATTAATTGCACGGTGGGTAAAAAAACATTTAACTGTTCAAGAGGTAGATGGCCTGAGGGAAGAAGCTGTTTTTGTGTCTGGTTGTTTTGGTGCTCAGTGCTCTGTAGCGCCGACCAGACGGCAGCATTGTGAAGAGATGATGGCTTGGTTGTGAGAGGTCCAGGGTGATTTTCTGAGCCCTTTTCCTCACTCTGGATGTATACATTTCTTGGAGGGTGGGCAGGGGAGCACCAATGATCTTCTCAGCAGTCCGAACCGTCCTCTGTAGTCTTCTGATGTCTAACTTTGTGGCTGAGCCAAACCAGACAGTGATGGATATGCAGAGGACATCATGACTGCTGAGTAAAACTGTTTTAACAGAGTTTGTGATAGGTTGAACTTCTTCAGCTGATGTAAGAAGTACAACCTCTGCTGGGCTTTTTTAGCAATGGAGCCAATGTGATTGTCCCACTTCAGGTGCTGAGAGATGGTGGTGCCAGAGCCTGAATGACTCCACTGCTGCCACAGTGCTGTTCATGATGGTGAGATGGGGGAGTGCAGTGTGTGAGTTTCCTCGTTCTCACTAACTGTTGCCTGTCTGTCAGAAAGCCAGAGGTGGACGAAGTACACAACTTCCTTACTTGAGTGAAAGTACAGATACCACTGGTCAAATATTACTCCACTACAAGTAAAAGTTGTAAAGACAGATTCTTAAGTAAAAGTACAGAAGTATGTACTTTTAAAAGTACTCAAGTATTCAAAGTAAATTTCCTTTATTTCAGTTGTGCATTGTTTTATTGTCGTATACCTTATGCCTCTGAAGCAACCTACTGAATACACTGAGTAGCTCACAGCATCAGTTGTATTAAAGGAGTAGTTCGCTTCAAAATTTGCCCCCATTGACTTTCCATAGTAATTTTTATTCCTACCATGGAAAGTCAATGGGGGCAAATTTTGCAGTGAGCAACTCCTTTAAGAGCTTTATATGTTTTGCACATATATGTTTAGTTTAGATATAATCCTGTATGATCATTTAGCCTAATTATCCTCATTAGCCCCCTAGTCCTATATGTATTTATGAGCAGTGTTCTTTTATTTTGTATATTCCTTTTACCAGTTTTAGCAGCAATTTACCAGTAAGTAGTAAGGTTCTTGTAAATAGTAAAGTGTAGAAGCCATGTGTTTGTTGGATTTATTACCATTTTTATTACCATAATTGAACTACAAACATAAACTATAGCTAGTATAATGAAACTATGGTATTTTTAGTTGCTGTGGTTTTACTAAAGATTATTAATTGGAATATGGTTCCTATATATAGAAAATGGTAAATTTGTGGATACTGTGGTTTTAATGCAAATACCATCCCTGCTGAAAAAAACAATGAATTTTTTAATTAGAATGAGATTTTTAAATTAAATTTCTCTTTGTAGTGTGTTTTGGGTTTTATTCCAATAGGATTTACCATCCCACCAATAGAATCCATCACATGCAAGTAGACAACAAGTATCCATACAATTCCCATTATAACCATTAAATCCATTACATTTTATGTTGTATTTTGAGCAGGGTTCTATTGTTTTTATTTCAACAGAAATACTTCAACTATAGTTACTTAAGTAAAAACATCATTCATTTTCCAAATCGCTTTAAATGATACAGCAGCAGATCAGAAGTTAACAGCTCAAGGTGTATGTGATGCTTATTTACAGTTTAGCCGTTATGCCGATCATTTTCATGACAATGTTTCTACGATCTTTGACTGATCGTAACCCACAGATGATTACTCCACACTTTAACATGTGCCTTTTTCGTCTTTTATTGTTCTATTTGCCTTTTTAGAGCGCTATCAATGGTGTAGCAGCGCCTACGTTTACATTAGTTTAGCGGGGAAGATACCAGATTTGCGTTAAAAAAATCTGCCAAATGGCCATTCAAAGCTTGCCGGAAAACCGCGAGCTTAGAAAAACTGAAATACTTGGCAACAGTAAAAGGTCCTGGCAGATCGCAAGCCAGATAAATTGTGCACACAGGAAACCCCGCTGCATAGAAACCATTTTCTACTTTTGGACCTTTTTATAAATGTAGTGGAGTAAAAAGTATGTATTTGTCTTTCAAATGTAGTGAAGTTAAAGTACTCAAGTACAGATACTCAAAAAGTGTACTTAAGTAGAGTACTCAGGTAAATTTACTTCGTTACTGTCCACCTCTGCAGAAAGCTGGTGATCCACTGACAGATAGAGCCAGGAACAGATAGCTGGGTTAACTTTGTCTGGAGCAGTGACGGGATGATGGTGTTGAAAGCGGAGCTGAAGTCCACAAACATGATCCTCACATAGGTCCCAGGTCTATCCAGATGTTTCAGGACAAAATGCAGCCCCATGTTAACTGCATCCTCAACAGACCTGTTTGCTCTGTAGGCAAACTGCAGGGGTTCCAGTATGGGTTCTGTGATGTCCTTCAGATAAGCCAATACCAGTCTCTCGAATGACTTCATGACCACAGATGAATAAGAATTGCACAATATATCGTCCCAGCCATATACTGTAGTCAGTACAACTCAAGAAAAAACATGCAAAAATGTAAAAAGACAAGTTTAGATTTTTATAGTGTACATGTGTATCAATCAATCAGTCTTCATATAGAGAGCTTCTTAAACAGCTGCATTTTTTGGCTGCTGTCATTAAGCGCTGTCTAGGGACATCACAGTTTGTATCCAAAAGTGTTTCATGCCCTTAGTTTGTCTTTTTTGAAGGATGCATAAAGTGTATACTTCATGTTCTCAAATCACCCACAATCCTTTGCACTAGTGATGAAACAGATCGTGGTTGATCCGTGATTCCTACGGATCTTACTCTACGGTTCGGAATGCATTTCTCTCTCTCCAGTAGGCTATATCGACGAGTACAATATGAAAGCACATTCTTACGTATACAGTTTATAAACTTAACCACTGGGTAAGCTAGCTGTAAAGTTAAAGTAATGTTGTGTTGAGTTAAAGCGCAAATGATGCGATCCACGCGTAAACTATCCGCCACTTCAGCAATTTTGACGTGCTGCTCTCTCATAATTCAGTAACGCATCTAATAAGACGAAAGAAAGTCAGTCAAGATACTTACTCCATGATTGTTACCTCATAACACCTGTAAAAATCTGATCTCTAGAGATCCATATGTCAGCTGAATACTCTGACTGCATGTTTATAATTATTCGTTTATACATAGTCATTTTAAAAAAAAATAATTAATGCACACTGCCTGACATAGAATACAAATGCTAGAATATAAATATGCTGCCCAGAATATAAATAATAATGATTTAGAAACAAGACTCTGTTAAATTAATCTGTTGATATTTTCAGGGTATTTACACAACCTAATTTTTATAAAATTCTCCAAACTGCTCATATTATAATAAATCTATGATGAGCATTTACATTAGCTGATCCGAGAAATGATCAGATCCGTATCCCAAAATACGTAATATGATCCGAACCGTAGGGTTTGAGTGTGCACTGAACGTAAAACAGAAAAGTTTTCTAGAGATAAAGCTATTTATGTGCTCTTACTTTGCTGTAAATTAATTTGCATACTGCTAAATTGCCCATGTTATAAAGCTGGGTGATGTCAAGTGCATCTTCAGAGCCTTTTGCACAATTTATCTGCATTTTAAGTCAACTGCATTGTGTGCAAACGTGCAGTTCCTTTTAAAATGCCATCTATACAATGTTTTCATGAAAATCTTTTCATTTGTCAAAGGTAAGACATGGGTTCTGTCCAATACAGAAATGTACTACATTAATGCATAAATCAAGGAGACATACAATTTAAAACCACATAGAAAGAATAATGATTTTATTTAGACATGACCATTTGTACACACGATTAAATGCACTTAATAGGTCCACATAATACAATTTAATTAATTAAATTAATACAGGTTATAAAAAGCAGAGTTAGTGACATAGACATGGAAGATGGCATTTCAAAACACAAGATGTACAGAAATTACGGCTTTAAAACTGCAGACATATTCTTAAAAAAGTTCACTAGCACACAAAAAAAATACTGTAAGGCACTCTAGTGTTCACTATAGTAGCCTATCGTAATGTATATAGTGAAAGCAGTAGTAGGCTGTATTATGGAAATTATATTCATGTATATTGCAGTATTCTGTTAAATATAAATATTATGAACTGACAAACTGTGGTAAATAATACTATAATATCATTTACTATGGTAATGTTCAAAAACACTATATCATCGAATAATTGTACTACAACTTACTTTAGCAAATGCTTAGCATACTACACTATTTTTTCATGTGGAAGTGTAAAAGATTACAATTGACACCGAATCACTTGAATTTTTTGGGACGAAATACATGTCTGCAGTTGTATCTGATGTCCACAAGAGATCCTCAAACGCCACAGAACAAAGTCTATGAATGGAATCGAAGGTTGTTGAGGCCAGTTTTATTATCATTTAGCTAATTTATAATTGAATATTAATATTATATCTGCCAAAATGTATCAATGTTCATGTTTCATTATGATCACGTAATTCTTATGTTATGTATTGTACTGTTATTCAACCCACAAATGAGATGGAATCATTTCGTCCTTCGTAGGCTATATTGTTATTAAGCCTAATTTTATATGACATTTCTTAAGGTTAATTACGTGGCCTTCTTACAAATAAATATTGTTTTTATATTTATTAACTTTTAAGTATTACTTCTGTTTCAAGAACCTTGTCAGGTTCTGTTAGGACCGACTCAAATGGTATAGTAAAGAACAAAAAAAAATATTGAAGCAGCTTAGAACAGAAAAGGTTGGTGTCAAGACCTGTTAGGGAATAAATCCATGATTAATCAAACTAAGGCAAGTTTGACAGGCAGAAGCGCAGGCATGTGTTGAAAAAACAGCATATGCTGGTTAGGTTAATTCAGCATGGTAACTGAATTGGTGCTGGTCATATGTAGGACCAGCTTAAACCAGCACATGACCAGATAGCCACGACATTTAAAAAAGCGATTTCGCCGAAGCGGCTAGTAATTCGGCTTTAAACAGCACGGAAAACATATACCCAACTAACAAAAGTTTGTTTTAATAACTTTCCTTAGAGGTTTTTCATGCTTTTGAAAACGTTTTAAAAACATTCAGTGTCCAGTTTTTTAATGTTTTAAGAACGTCCCCAGCTAACAGAAGTCACCATCATGGTGATTGGTGTTTTCTTGAGTTGGGCTCTTGACCCTTGACTTTTATAGGTTGTTTCATTAGCATGCTGTATCTGTGTGCTTTTAAAGTACATTCGTTATGGCAATGCAGTGAGAAACTAATCGAGTGTTGATTGGGGATCATTAAAATCACCGCCATGTTGTGGTTTGATTCACTGATTTCATCTCATTTGAGTGCTGTGCTGTTGATCATGAAAGAACACTATAAGATCAGGGAGTTTGAGTTCATTTTGATATCTAGAAACATGTGTGAAAACAGGACACAAATAAAAACTTAACCTACAGCATAACTGCAACACACAGACATCAAGAATCGGTGTAGGGATCTCAACAATAGTGACAATCAACAGACTAATTCAAATAAATCGCAATGCATGCTGGGAATCATGAATGAGTTTTGTACTATGATGTTACCCAGCATGCATTGCAGTATAAAATTTTCGTTTGGTGATTGTCACCATTATTGAGGTTCATACACTGATTCTAGATGTCTGTGTGTTGAGGTTATGCTGTGTCATCCTGAAGGACATTTATAGTGCTGAAGCTGACAAAGTCGTTTACTAAACAAATTAATTCAGTGTTTTCACAAATTCCTTAGTGTTGGTAAATAATGCAAGACTTGTAAATGGCACTATTTCCCAATAAGTGCTATGAATTTTGTCATATATAGATAACTTAAAAAAGTGTTCACAATTTTGTGAAGCACTTTCAAATTTGTAAAGCAGATAATGTGCTTGCAGACGAGTTAAATAATCGGTCCTTCATGTGCTGGGCATGGAGATCACACCTGTTCCCAATCATTCCGTCATTATTGGTATTGTGCTCTTCCTCCTGATTTGCTCTTGTGGCTCTAGTAGTTTCTTTACATGGTTTGTGCGGTTACTCTGTACATTTGTGCATGTTTCAGCCTTTCTCTAATCATAGCTTCCTAGGTTGATTGTTCTGACTGTTCTGCAGTGTTTGATTCTCTACATGTCTCTCATTCTGAGCATGTGTTTGATTTGGCTGTGCAGAGCCTAAATCTGATTCTGTGCCTGTTCTGTTGTAGCAATGTTATACATTTTGTTTTTGTTCTTTGCTTGTCTCTAATGGAATTTGATACATTTTAAGCTAATTTCAGCGCATACAAATATAACATACCAGCATTCACAAAGTCCTAATTCACAAAGAGAATATAATTATTTAAAAAAGTGTTCTCTTCTCTTTTTAATTTCTTTCCTGTATGTGCCCTATTGTGTCTTCCTGGTTTTCAAATTCATTATAATAAGCGTGTCATATATGCTATATTTTTGACAGATTTTTATGAATATCAAAATGTGAACATTAAAAATGACCATGTTATAAAGCAACGTGGTATAATTAAAACGGGCATTAAGAGCAAATCCTTAATATAAATAATCATGAAGAGTAAACAAGGAAAGCCTTGCTAAAATAAAAATGGTAAGGGCTACGTTGCTTGATGTGACTATTGACTTTTGACAACGGAAGTCTTGGGTTTACGCGTGCGTCTACACGCAATTACGCGTCCACGTGTCTAACATCTGTACACGAAATTACGTCCTCAGGTGCAATAACATGTCCACGCGTTATATCGTCTGTACACGTTACGTCTAAAGAAGTATTTGCCAAAACGGCCTTCCATAGTTTATATGGTCCTTGCGAGGCTGGCTCAGATGACCAGGGCTTAACGAATCAGGGAAGCAAACGCAATGATACAGATGACCCAGTCAGTAAGCGAATGTGGGCAACCACGCCTGCGTATTCTTAAGTCTCAGTTTTCGTCCGTTTACACAGAAACGCAACCCCAGAGTTTTCAAACTAAAACGGGGTCTGCAGCGTTTCCAAAATTCTCAGATTTTGGGGGTCGAAAACTCCAGAGTAGTGTAAACACCAGGCGTTACCGTAGCAAGAGTTTTTATTTTTAAAGCATTTTAAAAATGCATTTTTAAGCGAAAACGCACTACTATAAACGCAGTCCAAGTTGACATTATTGGTTACAGGGTCATGACGTTATATACCGGGGCAGTTTAAAACCATATTTTTAAAACCGTCTTCTGTAAATTCTATTAAATTTTATTTATATAGCGCTTTTCACAATGTGCATTGTTCCAAAGCAGTTTTATAGGAAAATAAGAAAAACACAAAAAAGGTAAAACACAGCACAGTGCATGGTGTTTATAGAACAAGCAAGATCATTCTAGTAAATAATATCTAATAAATGCAGTCTCTTGGTGGTTTATTTAGCCAAGTGAATGCTTGGCTGAAAAGATGTGTCTTCAATCTAGATTTAAATTGGGAGAGTGTGTCTGACCCTCGAATAGTATCGGGAAGGCTATTCCAGAGTTTAGGTGCTACGTATGAGAAAGCTCTTCCCCCTTCGGTGGATTTAGTTATAGGTGTTACCAAAAGTCCAGAGTTAAACTGAAGTTTCACAGAGAAAATACTGAGCAATAGTTTAAAATGATACATTTGCACATGGTTTGTTGTAAACAGGGTTCCCACACTTTCATCAACACCAAATTCAAGGACTTTTTCAAGCACATTTTGGTCAAATTTAAACCCGTGTTTTTGTGCCGTCGCCGGGTACTTTGGGAAAAGGATACCATTTTTTATTATTTCTCTCTTCACAAAGGGCCATTTCAGAAGTCTGTTAACAAAGGGTACATGCAGTCACAGACATAAATAGACACCACATTAAAGACTTTGGCCTGTTGCTGTTATGGGTTCAACAATGCTGCCATACTGGAGAGGACAAGACAAACAAAAGGGAACTTTCTTTGAATAAAAAGCACAATAACGTAATGTAAACGTTACATTGTTTTTTTTTTAATGATTTACAGTCTACGTGGAGTATAAAAATGTCTTGTCTCGAGTTACTTATAGTCAGACTTAGAAAATTGTTCGTTGTTTTGAGGAATTTAGAAAATTCACACTGGTCAATTAGTGATTTGGCTTATTTTTCATAGTAAACTGTGGAGACATTCCAATGCAAGTACGGGATACTGTACAGTACAGGCGCCCGCTTATGACAGAATAAAGGACTGAAGCGGAGACAAGTATCACACAGAAGGGGTTTCTTTTGCGATGACAACCGACTGGCTGTACATTATCCTGATTTTAACATGGCTACTTGCCTCAAGAGCAAATTATATCATGTATTATGTATTGATTTTAAATATTTTATTAAACCATTTCTAACAAATGCAAACCTACTGCAGGGAAAACATTTTTACTTTTGGTTTTTAGGCAAGAAAAAAAGTTTAAAAAAGACAAACATTCAAATTGGTTTAATCATTTGTAAATATAATCTCATATATGTTATTATTATTGTACTTGTCAGAATGACAAGTACCTGGATGATTGTGCATTATTAGTTTTGATAAACAGATGAGAATGCCCTCAAGGAGCTTAATTCAAAGGGTTCTGCCCTTTAAAGGTAGTACAACATAGGTGAGTTCACTTCTGTTTGGAATTCGCCTTTCATTTGAATATTTTTATTTTCAATTTATTTATTTAGCATTCAATGTGACAAGTAATCAACGGTGACCCGAGGGCGCCATGTACGCTCAATGTCATCTGTCAATCTGCGTAAATAGTGCTCTGGAAAGTTTCAAGACATTATATAAAATAAATTGTAAATAAAAAGATATGATATTACTGTATGATGATTATTATACTGTTATATTCAAAATTAGGTACAAAGCAGTTTCTAAAAGATACAGATCTCTGATGCGTGCAGGAATACACCAGCATTCAAACATTTCGTTCCATCACTGCTGATATGGTGAACTTGATAAAAAAATGACTGTGCGACTTCAGACACAGCAAGCTCAAATATCCAAACCTCCGCCCAAACACATAGCAAAAGTTCATTACTGCAACAGATAACACTGCTGGGAGCATGTTTTTTGTTTTCGCTAAACCAATGCTATCTAGCTAGCATTTCAGTGTTTCTTAACATCCTAAAAACGATTCAAACTCTTAAGGCACATTCACTGACAAGAATAATGATAACTAATGAAATTATTCTTGAAATGAACGTAGCTGAAAAGAAACTTATTTAGCAGTGGTTTAATACAACATATGTTTGACTGTATACGATGACCTTAACCGTTTTGCTTGATGCATAACCTGCTGGTGTACTCCACATCTTAACTTTGATAAACCATTTTTTTATTATAGCTCAAGCATCGTTGAATTTGCACTTCTCTGGCATTGAGCGAGTTAAATAACTCCACGCCTCTGACTGATTTATGCAGTATTGCACATGATCACGATCCACTCCCTCAAAGCCTCTTTTTTTAAGTTCGTCCCGCTTTCCCCCAGATCAGCAACGTTGTTTTGTTCTGGCTTCGGCAACACTAACCAATATTTTTAACAGCGCTGCAACTAACAAAATCTAGTTTGTATAATTTAAGCACTTTCAAGTACCTATGTCTGTTTTCAAATACTTTCCAGTCCTTGAATTCATGTCAGAAATTCAAATACTTTCAAGCACTTTCAAGAAGAGTGGGAACCCTGTGTAAAGCTTATTAAAAAAGACCACAGACATATAGATATAAACATTAAAAACTTGATTTTCACCACAGGGGGTCTTTAAAACAATGAACATTTATTTATATGGAAACAATGAACATTTATTTATCTGGAAACAATGAACATTTATATATCTGGAAAATATAAAAAGTACTTAAATAACAAAGTACTTTTTACTTATTGGTTAACCGCTTTTGATAAAGAAGTGGCGAGATGTTTGTACTCTGATGACTCACCTCTGCTGCTCTTATTAGCCATCCATACATCTAAATTAATTAAAACATGCCACATCGATTTTAATTAATTATATAACAAAGGACATCTTAAGCTGTACACGGTCACTAACAGGTAATAGTATTATGCGTTAGTTCCCAGATCCTCGTCCTCCACCTGTAAAACAATGATAGTTTAAATTAGGAACGGAGAACGCGGTTATTAAGAACTTTAACCACACTTCTGCAGCATATAGTATGCATAATGTGCAAAGTACTAGGGGTGGGAATTGTATGGTACATCACGATTTGATTCGAATCAAATTTTTTTTTTTCGGAGACATAGTAATTGGCATATTTGTGATGTCACTGCGTCGCATTAGTGTTCGGAGACTAGTGTTGGCACGTTCACTTCTACTCTTTGAATTCTCACATACTGCATTTTAAAACACCCGAGTGCCCAATAAAGCCGTTCTCTGTGACATTTTCCGGTTTCGGTTTTCAGACATTTAAACAAGTATAAAACGGTGATTATGTATTTTACATACATGTACATAAAAATTACATGATACTTTTTATGCAATATTAAATGTGAATCATTTTACAATTAGATGTTAACTGTCATAACTGGCAGTCACTTCAGACGAAGGCGGTCCTGAAATTTCTTTTGTTTTTCTTGCCGTTTAGTAGAATTGGGTTGTATGTTTTTCTTTCTCCATTATTCGTGTATACTCTGCTGTTGTTGTGCATGAGGTATGCCTTCACTAAACGGTCCAGTTGATACCCCCGTTTTTGTTCCAATAACATGTTATTTTGTTTACTAACATTTAAAACATTTGTGAATCAATTGAATCACGATTCATGCATGTTACGATTTCGGACCTATCCCTACAAAGTACACGCTTTCTGTATGCATAGAATACCAAGGTGACATTTAATTTGCCAAAATGTGTAGAATCATCAGTAGAAATCTATTTAATTGGTTAAATATTAGACTGTTTCAAACATCTAAAACAATTTGTTCAACACATAATTTGCATACTGTGCACAGTATACAACACTACACACTGCAGAACTATTCTGAACACTCAATTCATTTTGGTGAACACCTACCTCTTCCTCTTGACCTTCCCCTGAAGCCACTGCCTCTTCCACATCCACCTCCACGGCCACCAAAACCACACGTTTCTCCGCCTCGTTCACCAAAACCACCCCTTCCTCCGCCTCGTTCACCAAAACCACCCCTTCCTCCGCCTCGTTCACCAAAACCACCCCTTCCTCCGCCTCGTCCACCAAAACCACCCCTTCCTCCGCCTCGTCCACCAAAACCACCCCTTCCTCCGCCTCGTCCACCAAAACCACCCCTTCCTCCGCCTCGTCCACCAAAACCACCCCTTCCTCCGCCTCGTCCACCAAAACCTCCCCTTCCTCCGCCTCGTCCACCAAAACCACCCCTTCCTCCGCCTCGTCCACCAAAACCACCCCTTCCTTGGCCAAAGGAACCACCTCTGCCTCGACCTCCCTCGGGCTGGGCATAGTCCACAGACACTTTTTTTCCATTGATCTCACAGTCGTCCATTGCTTCTCTTGCAGCTTTGCAGTCTTCTTCACTGTCAAAGTTTACGTAACCAAATCTAGAAAAACAGCATTCAGTCAGTAGGGTAACATTCTCTGTTTGCACACCTCGTGACCAAACATCACGTTTAAATGAATTAATTGAGTGGAGAAATTGATTATACACAGACCGTATCAACTAGCTTTGACACTTACGATTCTTAATGTCATTAAGAGCTTGAATATGAGATATACACAGATAGTGTTTCCCAGTTTTAAAAGTTAAAATCTTCCTTATGAATTTTCTTGAATAAAACGACAAATTTCATTGTGGCAACACCGGATAGAATGTGAATTTGAATCTACTTCTCCTGCGAATCCGTACACTGCCACTGGATAGACAGTGAGGAGCTCATGAGAAGCAAAACAGTTGAAAAACAAAACACTAAAGGCAGATACCCTTTTGAGGATCCTGTATCTCGATCTGTGATGATTTTGGCGCTGACGGCTCCATCAAATGCATTTTTCAGTGTCTGATCTTTAGTCTCTTCTGACAGGCCTCTGACAAACAGGGTTTTTAAGGGTCCTATGAGCAGACACAAGACAGTTAGCAATGACGAGCATAGAAATGACTAATGAAAAGCTGAGAAAATCAAATATACGAACGAGAGCTCCATCTTTCTCCCTCCACCTTCTCCTCCATCTTCTTGCTCTGACTAAACACTGTGTGACACCGTGTTACACTTTGGCCCTCGATCTCGGCCTTGTTCACAGTCTTTAGTGCCTCTATGGCATCCTCCACACTCGTAAACTCCATAAATGCACGTCTGCAAGCCAAGACAACCATTTTGAGCTGAAACTTCACATTCACACATATTCTTTGGACACCTGGGACTTAAATTACATACTGAAAAATGGGGAAAAATAGATTTCTATGGTTAGCCATGCTCTCAGGGTTGCTGCAAACACACCCATTTGACTGCTTCATATCATGAAATTATGAATAGCTGCAAAACAAATAAATTTACAACAAAGTAAGAGAAAGTTTCATAGCCCTACTCACCCCTTCTGATTGCCAATATTAAGTGGTATTTTGATGCTCACTGACTTCTCAGGCACACTCTGGTTAGAGTCTTTGGTCGCACTGAATGGCACGTTTTTTAAGGCTTTGGATGATGAAAAAGCAGCTAAAAAGAAGCAGGCAGTTAACATTAATGCTGAGGAAGTGGTCAATAAATAAGGATAGAATCATGCAACAGAATGTTGAAAATACACACCAGAGTTTCCTATTTCGGCTTCTTTATCTTCCCTGCTTTGACAGAACTCTAGTCTGATATTTCTGCCCTCAATCACAGCGTTGTTACAGGTCTCTAGCGCTTCCTCGGCATCCTCCACACTCTCAAACTCCACAAATCCAAATCTGAAATAAGACTCCATTACATAAAGCCACCAAAAACAAATTACCCAGCTGTTTCAGTTAAAGTAACGGGATCAGTTGAAGATTTTAAAGTGAGCAAATATTTTTTTACTTTACATAATTCAAGTATAACAATTCGCAACTTTTAAAATGGATGTTGCATTTATTGTTCCCTTTGAGATTCTACAGAAATCATAAGGCTGCTTTTCCAAGTTACTTCTCAGGTGCACCCACACACAGCATTCGTCATTGGATTTTTTGTGATTCCTTCAGCCAAAAATGTTAGATTTTGCAACTACATTATTCAAATTTAGCAATAAAATTTGTGTTTTCAGTTAAAAATACTACTTGAATTGGCAAGCAGGGTTCTTCATTTTATTTCCTTTTATCAAAAGGCATGCAACAGATTCATAATGCGACTTTAAGTCGCCAAGGCCCACACAAGAGCAACTGGGCTTTGTGTTGTTCACAGGCATACTATTTAAGAACTTAAAAAAACATGTCGGTGAGGCTGATTTGACTCAATGCCACTAGATGGAAAGCCTGCAACCTTTAGCCAAAAAAATGAAAAGGCTAATGCTAACGCCTTGACTTCAACGGAACGCAGAAAAGGAGACCCGAGGCTATTTTTAATGGATATCAATGGATGTTGTTTAGCAGTTACGTTTTCTCCAATTTTAAGTGTTACAGACCCTTCTATCTCTCTATAATTTCCTGTGGCTCAGTGGTTAGAGCAAGGCGCTAACAACACCAAGGTCATGGGTTTGTAAGTCGCTTTGGTTAAAAGCGTCTGCCAAATGCATAAATGTAAATTTTGGAGCAGGATTTTACGGAATGCGCGATGTAAAGACATCACATGGTGCATCTTTGGCCAAATTATGCAGAAAATCTGCGACAATCTAGGAAATTAGGAAAAATTTAGACCAGGTTTTAAAATCCAGCAGAAACGCATCAGAGTAAAGTACTCACCTGATCGATTTCCCTTTTTTCTGTGATATCCTGATGCCCACCGCCTTCTCAAACACACAAAAGAGAGAGTCTTTGGTGACATTCAATGACAAGTTGTTTACAAGAAGAGTTTTGCTTGATTGAACAGCAGCTAAAAAGGAAAGCAAGCAGTTGAGTGTTAATGCTGAAGAGGTTGTCAAAAGTAAGGACAGAAACGCTAATAAATCATTGAGCAAGTTGAATATACGAACCAAAGTTCCCCATTCCTCCTCCATCTCTTTCTTCCTTGCTTTTGCAGATCTCTATATGGACAATTCTGCCCTCAATCTCTTTGTTGTTGCAATTCTCCAGCGCTTCCTTGGCATCTTCCACACTCTCAAACTGCACAAATGCAAATCTGAAAAAAGATCCAACTTTAATACATAGAGCCACTTTAATATAGAACCATAAAAACCAGAGTCAGCATTTGCTTCATCAGAAAGATAAAATCTAAAAAGCTCTTTGAAAAATGTTTAAAAAATATATAAAATAATGTTTCAATGGTCGTCCTCAGCATATCGTGAAATTATAAATCGCTCAAAACAAATTAAGACCAAGTTTCAGAATACATGCAATATAAGTGCCGTTAGAGGAATTTTCACCTGCCCCAGTACTTACCCCTGCAGCCTGCCGTCTTTTTGTGGTATTCTGATGGCCACTGACTTCTCAAACACGCGCCGGAGAGTGTGCACAGTCACACTATATGACAGGTTGTGCACAACAAGAATTTTGTTTGATAAATTAGCAGCTAAAAAGAGAGAAAGTAAAAGCGAGCAGTTAAGTGTTAATGCTGAAAAAGTAGTCAAAAAAGTTAGATCCCACATTGACCACAATGCTTCATGCACAGCATAACACATTTCCATATCAGTACTTAACTATCTTGAAACCCACATGGGAGTTCAGGAGGTTAATAAGCTGTCATCATTTCTGGTCATGGTTAGATTCATGTTTGTGGTAGACGTGTTTGTCAATTACCTTTGTTTCCTACCAAGTCTTTACTTCTGGCTCTGTCAAGTTTCACTGGTTGGCCCATTAAATTCTTGCCATCAAGCTCCAAAGCTTTCTGTAGCTCTTTCTCTGATGCAAAGTTAACATGGCCAAATTTCCTAGAAAAACAAAGTTTTTTTTTAAATAGGGTTGTAACGATATTCAAACCGAACAAACCTGCAAACCTCCCTTGATATGCAAAACTCTCATGGTGTACTGAGCGCCCGGGCTGCTGCACCATTTTTCCCAATGTCAACAGGTCAGAGCATTCATTACACAAGCAAAAGCAGCATGCAGCGACTGTTGCTCAAGCTCAATTATGCGGTGACAGTACATTGTTACTTTCTCGTGCATCTTGGCCCATAACAAATTCACCTTGAAAGAGTTTAAGGGATGTCTAATGCGTTTTAAAAAGGTCACGTGTCTTTCAAAAATACGCTGTTGTCATAATTTTTTTGCCAAACCACAAAATCGCATTTAAAGGATTTAAATAGAAGTCTCAAATTAAAAATCACTTTTATCTTTAAGTCATATTTTTATTATTAAAGGAGTAGTTCACTTCCCCCATTGACTTTCCATAGTAGGAATAAAAATTATTATGGAAAGTGAATGGGGGCCAATTTTGAAGTAAACTAAATGCCTTTAAGCCACTAATACACCACATGTTTGATGCTTCTGTTATATGCAAGAGGGTAAAATGATCTCATTATGCTGTCAATCACGCCTGCACCGAATGAATCCTCATTATAACAGAAACAAATAAATTGACATTTAGACATCATGTTATATGCTTATTAGGGCCGTCAAGCGATAACACTTTTTAAATCTAATTAATTACATATGGCGATAAATTAATCATGAATTATTCACACATCAAGTTTGCCTGAGAAATTACCCCCCAAATATTTTTAAGTCATTAAGTAGAGACATTACAAAAAGTTGCTTCAGAAAGAAATATTTTAATTCAAGATTTATTATACAAACTTTTGTACCTTGCAAAGTAAATTATGATTGATTTTTTTGGGGGTAAACAATATTTAAAATTTATTAAAATAATAAAAAATAATTATTTTATAAAATTACACTCTAAATTAGAAACCAGGGCTGCACGATATTGAGAAAATATGCGATATGCAATTTATTTTTGCGATAACGATATTTCTTGCGATATAACATTTCCTAGAGAAAAGCTATTTTTTATTTATTTATATACAGGTGCTGGTCATATAATTAGAATATCATCAAAAAGTTGATTTATTTCACTAATTCCATTCAAAAAGTGAAACTTGTATATTATATTCATTCATTACACACAGACTGATATATTTCAAATGTTTATTTCTTTTAATTTGATGATTATAACTGACAACTAATGAAAATCCCAAATTCAGTATCTCAGAAAATTTGAATATTACTTAAGACCAGAGGTGGACAGTAACGAAGTAAATTTACCTGAGTACTGTACTTAAGTACACTTTTTGAGTATCTTACTTGAGTATTATTTTTTCTGAGTACTTGTACTTTAACTTCACTACATTTGAAAGACAAATATCATACTTTTTACTCCACTACATTTATAAAAAGGTCCAAAAGTAGAAAATGGTTTCTATGCAGCGGGTTTTCCTGTGTGTGCAATTTATCTGGCTTGCGATCTGCCAGGACCTTTCACTGTTGCCAAGTATTTCAGTTTTTCTATGCTCGCGGTTTTCCGGCAAGCTTTGAATGGCCATTTGGCGGATTTTTTAATGCAAATCTGGCAACTCTGGGATCTTCCCCGCTAAACTAATGTAAACGTAGGCGCTGATACACCATTGATAGCGCTCTAAAAAGGCAAGTAGAACAATAAAAGACGAAAAAGGCACATGTTAAAGTGTGGTGTAATCATCTGTTGGTTACGATCAGTCAAAGATCGTAGAAACATTGTCATGAAAATGATCGGCTAAACGGCAAATAAGCATCACATACAACTTGAGCTACGCGTGCGTGTTAACTTCTGATCTGCTGCTATATCATTTAAAGCGATTTGGAAAATGAATGATGTTTTTACTGAAGTAACTATAGTTGAAGTATTCCTGTTGAAATAAAAACAATAGAACCCTGCCCAAAATACAACATAAAATGTAATGGATTTAATGGTTATAATGGGAATTGTACTATGGATACTTGTTGTCTACTTGCATGTGATGGATTCTATTGGTGGGATGGTAAATCCTATTGGAATAAAACCCAAAACACACTACAAACTGGAATTTAATTTAAAAATCTCATTCTAATTAAAAAATTAGTGTGAAGTGAACTACTCCTTTAATACAACTGATGCTGTGAGCTACTCAGTGTATTCAATAGGTTGCTTCAGAGGCATAAGGTATACGACAATAAAACAATGCACAACTGAAATAAAGGAAATTTACTTTGAATACTTGAGTACTTTTAAAAGTACATACTTCTGTACTTTTACTTAAGAATCTGTCTTTACAACTTTTACTTGTAGTGGAGTAATATTTGACCAGTGGTATCTGTACTTTCACTCAAGTAAGGAAGTTGTGTACTTCGTCCACTAGGGCTGGGCAATATGGCAAAAATGTAAACTCAATAGTTTTTTTCTATATTGATCGATAACAATATTTATTTCGATAAATAATTAATTAAAAAACTGTATTTAAAATAATCTATTTTAAATACAGTTTATTAACAAAGCAGGCTAACAAAAGTTAACTTTAAACCAGTTAAAATTAAATTAAACCAAGTCATTGATATTACCCAATTAGACGTGCACTGTGGCAACACAGAGGATATTAGGCCATAAACAACGTGTACCAGTTCATTCAGTCTCATTTTGACTCAATTGACTCGTTAAGTAAAGGGAGTGTTCATTCAGTACATTCAACCAATGAAAGGGCTCCGTTACTGTGTACATTCGAATGCTATTGACTCAGCACCTGCGCACATACATAACGCTGCAATAATGTCTTGCTCGAGTAGTGGGATTCATTCAATGCATTCAGTGAACCTTAAAGACATCTCACATAAACTGTAGTACATTTCTTTAATCATGCAAGCATCTTACATACAAGGTTCAATATTTGAATGTGCACACAAACTCACTTCATTAAATCTCTCATCTGTACTCTAATCTTTGTTTCATATGCACAGATCATGTTAGCAGATATGTTTACGATGGATATAAAATCCTTTGTGCTTGAGTTTCGAAGTAACTCGCTTGCAATTGCGCCTCAAGTTTGTTTCATTTAACCGGCGATTGCGAAGGAAAATAAGACACTTGATAAACCGCGTGATGACAACTCGAGGACAGTTTCACCTTTGTTTCCGCTTCCAGTAATGTTTTCCTCCTCATGTCGAGTTTTCTTTGCCAAGTGCAGTATGAAATGGACTTTGTACTTTGACGCGCATGATAAAAAGCTGCACGCTGACTGACTGTTGTTGCGTTTATTTCTGCGTTCTGTTAGACTAAGATTAATCCATACCGAGTCAAAATGCCAATAGCTTATCATCGTTTTTGAAATGCATTCTATCGCGATTCGATATGATATCGTTTATCGGCACAGCCCTACTTAAGACCAATACAAAGAAAGGATTTTTAGAAATCTTGGCCAACTGAAAAGTATGAACATGAAAAGTATGAGCATGTACAGCACTCAATACTTAGTTGGGGCTCCTTTTGCCTGAATTACTGCAGCAATGCGGCGTGGCATGGAGTCGATCAGTCTGTGGCACTGCTCAGGTGTTATGAGAGCACAGCTTGCTCTGATAGTGGCCTTCAGCTCTTCTGCATTGTTGGGTCTGGCATATCGCATCTTCCTCTTCACAATACCCATAGATTTTCTATGGGGTTAAGGTCAGGCGAGTTTGCTGGCCAATTAAGAACAGGGATACCATGGTCCTTAAACCAGGTACTGGTAGCTTTGGCACTGTGTGCAGGTGCCAAGTCCTGTTGGAAAATGAAATCTGCATCTCCATAAAGTTGATCAGCAGCAGGAAGCATCAGAAGCGTCTCGCCTGGGCTAAAGACAAAAAGGACTGGACTGCTGCTGAGTGGTCCAAAGTTATGTTCTCTGATGAAAGTAAATTTTGCATTTCCTTTGGAAATCAGGGTCCCAGAGTCTGGAGGAAGAGAGGAGAGGCACAGAATCCACGTTGCTTGAGGTCCAGTGTAAAGTTTCCACAGTCAGTGATGGTTTGGGGTGCCATGTCATCTGCTGGTGTTGGTCCACTGTGTTTTCTGAGGTCCAAGGTCAACGCAGCCGTATACCAGGAAGTTTTAGAGCACTTCATGCTTCCTGCTGCTGACCAACTTTATGGAGATGCAGATTTCATTTTCCAACAGGACTTCGCACCTGCACACAGTATACATCCAGAGTGAGGAAAAGGTCTCAGAAAATCACCCTGGACCTCTCACATCCAAGCCATCATCTCTTCACAATGCTGCCGTCTGGTCGGCGCTACAGAGCACTGAGCACCAAAACAACCAGACACAAAAACAGCTTCTTCCCTCAGGCCATCTACCTCTTGAACAGTTAAATGTTTTTTTACCCACCGTGCAATTAATAACTCTGTGCAATAATAATTAAGTGCAATATTAATTATATCCTCCAGATAATACACTCTATTTTTATACAACTTTTTCTGTCAATTATATTTCATTCACTCTGCTGTATATAGCACATACCTTGAACTACAATAGTCTATTCTTATTTTTTACTTGTACATATTTACATACATACATAGCTTTACACTCTCTATATCTTTATCTTATGTTTATTGTATTGTATTTCTTAATTTTTTATACCCATAGGCCCTTATTTAAATCATTGTGTACTGTATTCTATTGTGTTTATGGTCTCTGTGTACTGTTGTTGCCGTTTCTGTTCTGGATGCTCCTGTCACCAAAACAAATTCCTTGTATGTGCAAACATACTTGGCAATAAAGCTCTTTCTGATTCTGATTCTACATTTACAAAAATACTGTAGGTATATTTTAGGAGCTGTTTGATTTGTGGTAAGTTTCACTTTTTTATCAATATTTGTGTTTCTGAAGCTCTAGACTACATGCAGCTACTATCACTTGTAGCAAAAAACAGCAGTGGATGGTGTTATAGATATATTGTCATTTGTATCGTTATCGCAACAAATACCAGAAATGATCTTGATCGAGTTTTAGGGCCATATCGCCCATCCCTACCCATGACTCATCACTTTGCCTTACATCACAAAGCTATTCTTTCTTCCTTTAATTGTTAGTTTTTTAATTAAATGTAAATAACTAATGGCTTTCATTTTTTAAAAATATTATAAACCTAAATTATAAACCTAAAAAAGCCAGGGTATAAAGTTTATAAAGTTAAATAGTTGTTATTATTATTATTCGGTTAAAAGTAAATCTAGTGTTCTTTAGCATTGCTGGTGCCATGCCATGAACACTGCACACAGTGAACCAAACCAAGCTGTGTATCATTACACTCATAATTTTAACGACAGACTTGAACACATAATCCATCTTAACATGAAACATTTACAATCCACAATACTAAACCTAGTAAGATGCAGTGCAGTTTTGAGGTGAATTTATTTTCTGTGTTCTATGGCTATTCTGATTAACTTACTTGGTGATGTCAAGACGCACTTTCTGAATTTTAAGGCCTTCATTTGAGAAGAAATGTGAGATTGCTGATTTAATTTCATGGACATCCTTCTTCAAGTTCAACTTGCCAACCAAGAGAATGAATTCTGAAAATTCAACAAAAAATGTGTTTGCTAAAATTTGTTTTGGGTAAACAGATTCAGAATTTCAAAATGGTGACATCACATACATCAGTATTAAGTCCCTTGTTGATCATCATATGGAGCTTTTCCACTGCATGGTAACGTCAGGTCTATTATGACTTGGCTCGGTACAGCTCAATTCACTTCGGCTCACTTTGCTTTTCCACAGCATCTTAGTACCGCTTCAAAGTGGGTGGGGATTATAAACTTATCGTCATGGTAAATGTGACAAACACATGCACAACACAGGTGTAATGGAGCATATCGATGGCGGATGACAGCAAAGCAAAATACTTCTAAATAAACCAGAGATTTTGGGAAATCTTACAGCAAAGAGCAGACAACGATCATTTGGTTTCCTCGACGGCGCACAAGGGTAAGCTAATGTAGCATTTAGCATTGCGTTAAGGGTCTCAATCTCCATTTTACAGTCACAAAGCATATAATGAAATGCCAATATTACGTATTAAAATGCATATTCATGTGTTGCAAATCCAATGACGTTGGTAATGATTCTCCCTGCCCATGCAGTGATCTGTGTGTAAACACGTCACATTTTGGTATCGGTACAGTACACTTGGAACCTCAACCGAGGTGGTACTAAGAAAAAGTATCAGGTACTAGGTACTGTACCCAGTGGAAACCCCCCAAAAGTGAGGTTTACCGCGCCGTACCGTGCAGTACTATGCAGTGGAAAAGCGCCATAAGTTTAGGGTTTCTCTGAATTTACAACAGATGGACTTTGCAAGTCTTACCTTCTTCATCACTTTTTACCTTCTTGGCTGGGGGCGTTTCTTTGTCTTTTGTGTCAGTTTTCCTTTTTACTTGAGTTACATGAGATGCTGGAAAAAAAAGTACAACATGAAAGTTTGATTTAGAAATAGAGGAATTAATCTGAACTGTAAAGCAGAGTAACATGCTATTTCACGCATTCTGACTGCTTTACACTGTTAAATGTGCTGGCTTCTCAAGCTTAACATGGCCAACTTGTCAAAAAACGAGTTGAACGTATGACGTAGTATTTCTGTGCTCGAAAAAGTTTTTCCCGAACATGGATTCCAGTTTCGTGCGCGGTCCCAGCGCTGAAAGATGCCGGACATGAACTGCACGCGGTAAGTCAAACTAAGTCATATGTCTGTGTTTTGCTGGCAATCGGTGTGTACATGCATAATGTAAACAACACAAACTTATAGTGAACATTTACTTACATGTAAAATCCTATTTACTTAAAGAATTCAGAATGGAGAATCAATTTCTTGTAATTGTACATCCCTATTCGTTTTTATCATATTGCGAATGATGGTGAGTAAATAACTGCTCTTTTTATAGGTAAACAGTTTCTTTTATGTGCAAAGCAAATTTTTACGTGCAAAGCAAACTCTTCCTTATTTCCCATCATTTTCTTTATTGAATTGTACATGATTTGATTTTTGCAGGTGGAAAGATTTTTCAGCGAAATCATATTTAAGTAGGCATAGCTAAATGCACTAACCAGAGTCCCCTTCTTCATCCTTTTTCTTTTCCTTTTTTGTCATGTATGTTAGTCTGACCATTCTGCCATCCAACTCTTTGAAGTTCCAGGTCTCCATTGCCTCTTTGGCATCATCTACACTCTCAAACTCCACCAAGGCATACCTGAAACATAAGACAACTTCAAGTCCCATAACACCAAACTACATAAATCTTTCCTCCAAACCCATTCATGTATTATGCAATATGGTTATACAAGAGGTTTATCCTAAATGTACTTGCAGTAATTACTAAATTCATATAAAATTGAATAAATACTGATTTTGTTTTGGAGCTACCCAAGGACATTTGAGCTCAAACTGAACGAAGCAGATGGACTGTGGTTTAACTGGGGCAAAGGAGGTGTATTTATCTCATGACTCCTCAGGAAGCCTCCTCGTTCTTGAGTTGGTGATTGGAAGTGAATTATTTCCTTTTATATAGTTAATTTTATTTACCCCCCTCTCTGTTCTTTGGAGAAAGGAAAACACTGAAGCTGTGGAGTTCGCTTGGGTGCAGTATTGCAACTGCCCAAGGATTATATCAAAGGCGGCAAGGCCTACACCAACAATTTATATTTATCAACATCTTTATTGAACGTTTCATACTCAAACAGTGTCCACAATTTTTTAATTGTTTCACAGTATGCAACATGCAGACTTGGTTTCTAAGATGATTAAAAAAAAACTTGCATCAACAAATTTCTGTTTTAAACCTCAAAAACAAGATTTCATGAGAATAGCCCAAATTAAATTTCGCTTGCCCCAGTACTCACCCTTGCGGACTGTCATATTTGTATGGTATTTTGACAATCACAGCCTTCTCAAACATACCCCGAAGAGAGTCTTCAGTCACATTAAATGACAGATTCTTTATAATTAGTCTGCTTGTTGGATTAATATCTAAAACGAAGAAAAACAAACAGTAAGTGTTAATGCTGAGGAAGTGATCAAAAATAAGCAAGATTTAATCTAGAATCCCATCTACCATTAAACTGTAGACCATAACTTCAAACTTGGACGTTGACCAGATTGTAAAGTAACTGACCTAGCAGTCCGGTAGTCTTTTTTCCTGTGTAATCGATGACGATGGAGTTTCCTTTAACATCAGACCCTTGTGCCTCCTCAAACACCTTGTCAGCAATAGCTTCAGTCGCAAACTCAATGTAAGCAATTCTGTCATACCCCCCAAAAAACAAATATCAGTCAACACACACTTGACGAAATATAAATACTGTAAAGTTGTGTTTGTTTGTCTTACCCTCTAGTAAAACCATTTTTGCCAAATGGTAGTCTGACATCAATGGCTTCTGGAAAGATTTCCTTCAGATCATCTTGCTTTGTTGAGTGTGGAAGGTTCTTTATGAACAAAGTACGTGCATCTCGCTCTGATGAAGAAAAAATAAACATGAACACCTGCAACCTTAACGTTTTCATGCACTGCATTAACAATATTTACTGATTTTTGAGCCCTGAGGAGCAAACAATTAAGCTTTTAGTTCTGGACATGGTTAGATTCATGATCGCAGCCAAATATACCTTGGATTTCCTGGAAGTTTTCTTTGTAACTGGCTGTGTCAAGTTTCAGTGGTTGGTCCCTTAACTTCTTGCCATTCAGCTCCAAAGCTTTCTTTAGATCTTCCTCTGAAGCAAATTCAACATAGCCAAATTCCCTACAAGCAAAATATTACTTTAGCCAATGACTTAAATACATGGACCAGATGTAGTTGCATGAACTTAGCCACCAAGTTAAGACTGTGTCTTAATAACTAGTCTTACTGACTAGCAATTAGTTAGAACTAGCAGTCTCCAGATTTCTATTAGACCAATCTACCTTTTAACGTAATTGCCTTAAAGGGATAGTTCAGAGACAAAATACACCATGTTTTACTCTCCCTCAAGGCATCATAGGCATATTCAGCTTTCTTCTTTCAGACGAATACAGTTGGAGTTATAATACCATTTATCCTGGCTCCTTCAAGCTTTAGAATGGGAGTGAATGGGGGTTGAGATTTTGAAGCTTCTAAAGGTGCATACATCGATCAAAAAACTGCTCGACACGGCTCTATGGGGTTAATAAAGGCCTTCTGAAGCGAAAATCAATGCTTTAGTTTAAAGAGTACATAACTAGGGATTTTTAAGGTCCTACTTTGGTTTATGGAGTGTCCAACAACAAGTTTATGTACATGGGTGTAAAAACACGATTTCGTAATAATTGCCAGTTATTCTTACATTACTTCTAGACTGACTCTCAAATGATTCGTTCTGCGATTCATCCGTCTAATCCCCTCCTTTCCGCTAGCCTAGTCTGATGTGACGATGAGAGACCCCCCAACGCTATATATTATATATAGTCATAGTTTATACAGGTATATAGATATATATAGGGCTGCAACTATCGATTATTTTGATAATCGATTAGTTGGGCGATTATGTTTTCGATTAATATATTAATCGGATAAAAATGTAATTACATCTTTTGCTTATAATAAGTAAATCAGATATGGGAAAAGTATACACAACTTAACTCATTAGCCTTCTCCCAAAATGTTGTGAATATCTCCATAATTAACACACCTGGTGAGTTGATTCATGTGTGTCATATTAGAAGCAACTGACAATAGTCTCTCCCAAACGTGGGAGCGAGGGGAGGGTCGGCCAAGGAAATCATTTTTTTGTGCCATGAAAAGTGAAATATTTGTCATTCAAATGTAGTGAAGTACAGTAAAAAGTAAACAGAAAAAGTAATACTTAAGTACAAATACTCAAAAAGTGTACTTAAGTCCAGTTCTCAAGAAAATGTACTTCGTTACCCACCTCTGAACTAAATAAACCACCAAATCAGGGTATTTAGCCTATTATGTACTTTGCAAAGTGCAAACGCCACAAATTGGGTTTTACTAATATAATCTTTAATTTTGTCATTTAAAACATCTCTCCCCTTTAAACTTTAAAACTGCGCAGCTTGAAGAGATGAATGCAAAACACGTCTGACTTTAAAACTGCGCACCTCGCGCTGCACGGAGAGACGCACGCACCGAGAGACACGTCTGACTTTAAAACAGCACAACTTGTGCCGCACGGAGAGACGCATCCACGGAGAGACACGTGTGACTTTAAAACTGCGCACCTCGCGCTGCACGGAGAGACGCATCCACGGAGAGACACGTGTTACTTTAAAACTGCGCACCTCGCGCTGCACGGAGAGACAAGTGTGACTTTTAAACTGCGCACCTCGCGCTGCACGGAGAGACAAGTGTGACTTTTAAACTGCGCACCTCGCGCTGCACGGAGAGACACGTCTGACTTTTAAACTGCGCACCTCGCGCTGCACGGAGAGACACGTCTGACTTTTAAACTGCGCACCTCGCGCTGCACGGAGAGACACGTCTGACTTTAAAACTGCGCACCTCGCACTGCACGGAGAGACAAGTGTGACTTTAAAACTGCGCAGCACGGCGAGACACGTGTGACTTTTAAACTGCACATCTCGCGCGGCACAAAGAGACGCATCCACGGAGAACCACATCTGACTTTTAAACTGCGCATCTCGCGCTGCACGGAGAGACACGTGTGACTTTTAAACTGTGCATCTCGCGCTGCACGGAGAGACAAGTGTGACTTTAAAACTGCGCAGCTCATGCTGCACGGAGAGATACACATCTAAAACAGTAATTTTAAAAGAGAAGAAAATGCGCTTGATTTATAACTGCGCAGCTCGCAAGTGACGTCACAGACCAACTAATCGATACTGAAATTCATTGACAACGAATCAGAAAGCTCGCTAAATATCAAAAGCTCGCTAAAGCAGCTAAGAGCCTGCACTATATCCCCTCCACATCCACACCATCAGAGCTCAACTTTTCGAAGGCCGGCTTCATTGTGACAAGTCAAGAAGCTCCCTTCTCCCCAACAACGTGGACAAGCTGATGTTCCTGTCACATAATATGAAAAAATAAGATCGGATGGAGAAAAAAAAGTTTTTGTAGCGTTTCTGTTTGGTACCAGTTATATTTTTATTTATTCATTTATATATAATACAGAGGTCTGTTTGGAAACTTCAGACTGATTTTTCTATTTGTCGTTTAAGACTCATCCGTCGGCTTTATATGGCAGTTTGTGCTGATATTTGCGCTTTATTATTATGATTTAGCATTTCTATGTAATATGGAAGTGTTACAAACACTTTCTGCCCTTTTTCTCACTTTTTTCTGCCCTTAAACTTAAGACTATTCTTTTCCTTGTATATATACGAAAGTAATTATGTTAATATCATAAATGTGTGATTATTTGACTAAATGCTTAAATGAAGGACTACTAGTCGACTAGGAAAATCTTTAGTCGGGGCAGCCCTAAAATATATACATTTATGAGCACCGTTTTGTGTATATATACACGCACAGCAACCATGTTTTGTCTAATTTATTACAAATTGTATTATCATAGCATAACTAGGGCTGGGCGATATGGCAAAAAAGTAAACTCGATAGTTTTTTTCTATATTGATCGATAACGATATTTATTTCGATATATATTTAATTAAAAAACTGTATTTAAAATAATCTATTTTAAATACAGCTTATTAACAAAAGTTAACCTTTAACCAGTTAAAATTCAATTAAATTAATGCACTGTTGCAACACAGAGGATATTAGGCCATAAACAACGTGTACCAGTTCATTCAGTCTCATTTTGACTCAATTGACTCGTTAAGTAAAGTGAAAGTGAAAGTGAAAGTGACCTATTAGTCAGATATGGTGACCCATACCCGAAATGTGACCTCTGCATTTAACCCATCCAGAGAGTAGTGAACACACGCACAGCAAGTAGTGAACACACGTACCCCCGGAGCAGTGGGCAGCTATCACTGCAGCGCCCGGGGAGCAAGTAGGTGTAAGGTGCCTTGCTCAAGGGCACCTCAGTCGCTACCCTCCGGCTCTGGGAATCGAACCCGCAACCTTCTGGTCACGAGTCCGACTCTCTAACCATTAGGCCACGACTGCCCCACGACTAAAGGGAGTGTTCATTCAGTACATTCAACCAATGAAAGGGCTCCGTTACTGTGTACATTCGAATGCTATTGTCTCAGCACCTGCTCACATACATAATGCTGCAATAATGTCTTGCTCGAGTAGTGGGATTCATTCAATGCATTCAGTGAACCTTAAAGACATCTCACATAAACTGTAGTACATTTCTTTAATCTTGCAAGCATCTTACACACAAGGTTCAATATTTTAATGTGCACACAAACTCACTTCATTACATCTCTAATCTGTACAGGGCAGCGCTGGTTTGTTTCATATGCACCAGCTCATGTTAGCAGGTATGTTAACGATGGATATAAAAACGTATGTGCTTGAGTTTCGAAGTAACTCGCTTGCAATTGCGCCTCAATTTTGTTTTGTTTAACCGGCGATTGCGAAAAAAAATAAGACGCTTGATAAACCGCGTGATGACAACTCGAGGTTAGTTTCACCTTTGTTTCCGCTTCCAGTAATGTTTTCCTCCTCATGTCGAGTTTTCTTTGGCAAGTGCAGTATGAAATGGACTTTGTACTTTGACGCGCATGATAAAAGCTGCACGCTTGACTGACTGTTGTTGCGTTTATTTCTGCGTTCTGTTAGACTAAGATTAATCCATATCGAGTCAAAATGCCAATAGCTTATCATCGTTTTTGAAATACATTCTATCGCGATTCGATATGATATCGTTTATCGGCACAGCCCTAAGCATAACTACATCATGGTTAAACTGTAGTTCATATAATGAAACTATGGTTCATTTGTGGTTCCTGTGCTTTATCACAAGTTAACACGTGCACATTTTCAGAAATGTGCACACAGGAATTGATATTTTAATTTTAAGTATCTGACACCTATCGCTTTCGATTCCAATCAGATTCCTAACCTTTCGATTCCCAACCTACTTGAGGGCGAGTAAAACATGGTGCACTTTTGTTTTGCCTTTGAACTTTCCCTTTAAGGAAGTTATGACCAGTATAGAAAAAAAGAAACTTGATAACTAACGTATAAGGCTAGTCTAAGCAGTTTATGCAACCAGCCCCTGAGGCTAACATAAAACCTTTGCAGTCTTTTTACTTAACCCAAAGCAATGGATTTCTTCCATCACACACAAAAATAGTTAATTTAAAAACAGACTTACGTGGACCGGCCATGGCGCACACCCTGAATTTCAATTCCTTCCTCTGAGAAGAACGTTCGGACTGCCGACTTCATTTCTTTGAACGCCATCCCTGGGATCAAGCTGTCAATCAAGAGACTGAAGCCTGAAAATTCAATCGAAATGTTTACTATCTCACAAGACAGTGAGATCGCCCGATTCAGAAATGAAGTGGGTCGTTGGGTAACTTAGGTTAGTTACCGAATCACCACCATCTGTTTAGTTTCTGTAAATAACAAAAGATGAATGAACTGCAAGTCTCACCTTCTCCATAACTTTTCGTTTTCTTGGCTGGGGGTGTTTCCTTGTCTTTTGTGTATGCTTTCCTTTTTGCTTGAGTTACAGGAGATTCTAAAAAACATTTCAATTATTTTAAGCACAGAGAAACAATTTCTTAAATATGAATTTCATTTTGCTTTATTATATAGAAAATGTTGATCGGGATATTCTCAAATGATCAAAAGTCAGTCAAGGCAAGTAAATGCCTATTCCTTTAAATTTCCTAAAAAAAAAAAACTGTTTCTTTTATACAAATTTCTAATCACATGCCATTTTACAATCATGCCTTTTTCTAAATTCCACCCAAGCGCACTAGGGCAGTAGTCAGGAACCTATTGCTCAAGAGTATTCATTTAACAATAAGAAGTTGAAAGCTTGGTCTAGCCATGTTTACAGTGTTGCTGCAAAACCTATAATGGCAAACAGAATATAAATGCAGGGTTCTTACACCTTTTCCAACTTCAAAATCCAGCACTTTTAATGTGTGTTTTTATACTTTCCCAGTCACTTACAACTGCGTTAATTACATGCTCACATACATATGCTGTATGTTCCTTTGTAGATAATCCATAGTTATACTGTATGCCAATTATATGTAATTATACTATATACTAACTATACTAAATTTATTCCATAAAAGACTTCAGCAAATTGTCATTTAACTCACAAAGCAGACATCCTATACAGTACTGTGGGCACTTATTTGTAATTGATATGATTTGACCACATAAAATAACACAAAAGAAACATGGAAAGAACATGGGTGCGAATTATAGGTTGCCGCCGCATCACAAATAGAGAATCGATCAAGTTTTTCTTTAAATTTAAAACAATTTTTGCTCATTAAAATGCAATTAATATAATACTGTTCCTATGTAATTTTTTTTGAAACTCAACTTCAACAAACTTGTTTTAGTCACCAAATGTGGGAACAGTAGGTTGTAAGTTTTCAAATGATATATTTAGTTTGTCAATATTACTTTAGGATAAGACTAAAGCCTGGCTCAGACTACAGGAGTTTTAAAATCCTGACAGATTTCAAATTCTGGCTGCAGCACACACATAAGGAGAATCTTAACAGATTCTCTTATTTAAAATCTTAAACCTGGCTCAGACTACAGGAGTTTTAAAATTTGGAAAGATTAAAAATTCTGGTTGCAGCACACACATAAGGAGAATCTTGACAGATTCTCTTATTTAAAATCTTAAACAAGCTCACACTCATCAGTGTACAACTAAATTACACATATTTTACATATCCATAGGATATGCAGTTTTGTAAAAGGAGCTAATAGTAACCGTTTTAATGGGTTTACTATTTTTAGATGTTGACATCACATCTACATTTGAATCTCTTTTTCAAGCACTACAAAAATAGGTTTGCCCTTTGTAAACTTGCATTTATGAATGTGAAATGTCCAGATAAGAAAACGTTGGGGCGTAAAGTTGTGTTTATAAATAAGCCTAAAGGTAGCAAGTGCAAAAATAAAAATTTAGAAAGTTTGATTGGAAGTTTTTTTATTTCATAATTGCACATCAAAAGACATTCTAAGACACCCAAACTACAGGATAATATTAAGATTATCATACCAGAGGACGCCTCTTACGTCATCTCACCGGGAAACAGAAGTAAACAAAGGGACATCGCAAAGTTAATTTCACGTGATCTCACCTGGCAACGGTTGTGTAACGTCTTTGTCGCTCTCTGAATGATTCTCTGTCTGTCTGTCCAAAGCCGCGGGAATGTATTTTGAGCAGGGGGTGCTATAATGCTTTTTGCTAGCGCTGAAGTTATGACTGTGCTTTGGGCGAGCCGCTTAAGTTTAATGTTAATAAATAACGGAAGAAAAAAAATAGTTGCTGCCGAGAATAAAGATGAATGCCAATGTGATTATAAGATACAGCATAAAAACAAACACAAACGCATGTTATCTGTATGCCTATAGCCAAATAACAATCTGTTGAACGAAACTACAAGCTGCGCGTTAGCAGTTAACTTACCCGGTACATTTAAAACCGACGCGACTTCTCCCCAGCTCTTTTCCTTATCTGTGCGGTTGTGGTATGTTTTGGAGGATACATTATATAGACAATCATGCTGTTGCCACAAGTTGTTCTTCCATCTCCGCTGTCCAACGTACCCTTGCAGGAGCTTTCGCGGTCGACATTTTTAAAGGTCTGTCAGTCACCTTGCAGATGTGCCTCTCATTGGCTGTTGCGAAAGTACCAACGTCATCACCCCGATTTAAAATCCTAAATATCAAACATGTTTGATATGATCGGGGCGGCCCCGATCTCTCTAGGAGCAGATCGGGAGGTGTAAGATTCGATCTGTGAACGCCTCACATTACGTGATAATCTGGGCCGAATCTCGGACCCGATCGAGGTTCTATGACCCAATTTTTTCAAAGATTCTCGGGAGGGGAAATCGGGGTAAATTCTGGCCGAGAATCCTGTAATCTGAGCCAGGCTTTAGGTACTGTTTTAACAGTATGGAAAATGCCCCACCTGTAAATTTGTGACAGTTCAGAAGAAAAAAAATGAACTGGTTATCATATCTATCATACGTATTTCAATCTTAAAGATATTTGTTTAACATTACGTTATAAAAGTTCCCTTGATTGTATTTTGTTCAAACTTTTGTGTAGTGTTAAAAAACTAAAACAGGAATGTATTTCTCCGTTTCAATACACAGCCACTAGATGGCGCATCTACGCCTTTTCTACCACACAGCACCCAACCCCCACCCCGTCACAAAAACATTTTGCACTTTACGCGGGTGATCCCAGCGAGCTAAAAAAAAAATAAAAAAAATCTTTATAAGAAAAAAAATCCAATCCCTGATATCGTTAACATCGTATTGGCACTTTGTTGTTTGATGAAAGAAAGAATTCGCGACACTGCAGAATTCAGTCGGTGAGCACACACACACAACTTGACGTAGTTTTTAAGTAAGATAGGCTAATTTCTGCCCGAGTCCCTGTTCATTTCCAACCATATCTGGCAAAAAAGACCTACAATTACACTTTACATCTCCCTCCCGAAAATTAATTAGTTCGCGAATTTTTCCATCTACCTTAAACTTAATTGGCCTAATCGAAAAATTTACCTTTCATGTGGCTTGAAAGTAGGGCTGCACGATATTTTATTGCGGTACCACTAAATCCTATTGCAATCGAGCTGGCTGCGATATGCAATGTGTCAATATTTGTTTAATGCGTAGCTTGTCCGTGAAGCACGGCTCTGGGATCAGTAGGAAATGCTGCTCGATCTAAAAGCAGTGCGAGTTTGAGTCGCTTATAATGTGCATTTGAAAAAGCAACACCCGTCAAACATGATCATTATAAATATACTTTATTATCATGAAAATACCTGATGACGCTTCAGTAAGTGATAAAAAAATGTCCATAGGCATAGATTCTAGAAGGTGTCATGGTCTTCTTCTGCAGTGCGTATTTGGAGTTTCCGCACGAGAGCGCCCTCTGGCTTTCGGATGCAGCAGCATTTTCCCGTACTTCACTCAAAAGCTGTGCATAAATCACGTGACATTTATCGTCGGTTTATCGTGACAGCCCTACTTGAAAGCGCAGCTGGCCCCATGGTGAAGAGCTGCACGTCCTTTTTGCATACTTTGCACGTGGCCACTCGAGGATTTGGTCCACGTTTTAGCCATAATTTGTAATTTTCGTCCTCCAGCCAACGAGCATTGAAATGGCAAACGCCCGGCATATTTTCATCTCCTACTCTGCTCCACCAGAGGGCGCACATCCAAAAGACTGGCAGATAACATTATAGCCACGCGCCGATTTTTTTCGTATTTTCGTTATGTGCAAAATGTATATTTTATTTCAAAAGAAAAATTCTCCGTGTAAAATTGCGAATTATTATGAAAGCAACGAAATTAAAGTTTTAGGCAGTTTTAAGCACTTGATCCCAAATCCAATCACTTTTCTAACCTTAAAATGACTATATTCAAATTCAATCATTTTACAGGATTTAAAGCACCCGTACGAACCCTGTAAATGGCTAATAAAACATTAAGGAAGTTAAATATACACACCAGAGTTCCCTCTTCCATCTATGTAGTCCCCTTTTTTGTCTCTTATCCTAATCTTATTGCAGGTCTTCAGTGCCTCTGCAGCATCATCCACACTCTCAAACTCCACAAATGCATATCTGAAACAAAACACCACAATATATATTAATAGTACAAAAACAAACTACAAATTCTACCCATCGTATTTATGTCAGCCAAGTTAGACTTGCTGTATCATGCAATATGGTAATATTTTTTTCTAAAAGTTTGTTAATGTGCTCACTGGGCCCTAAAAATTACAGTAGCTTTTTCCTGAGTCTCAAATAGATGAACCAGGGTTTAACTGTTCTGGGAGTAGTTTTTTTACGAAGACACTGCTCTAAACTGTCCAGGTGCTGCAGTGCCCTAACAGTTGATATCCACCTTTTTTTGTTCAGATAATTTAATTATTATTAGCGATGACATGATTACTCAAATTTCGAGTACCCTTTTAAAAATTCTTAACAACAACATTGATTTGTCGAGTACTCGTCAAAATGGCAGCAGTGCACTGATGAGGGTCCAAGCAAAAACTTTATTACTGGGAGCACTGTAGCCCCTGACTGAAAATTTTAGGAGCACAAGCAAAAAATTAAGGGGCACACCTTAAATCAGCCTGCAAGGCAATTATTCACATTTTCCCCCAAAATAACCATTACTGATACTGACAAATAAGTTGATAACCGCAGATTTGTTCTGTTTATTTAAAAAGAGGCAGAGTCTACAGAGAAGCTTTGTTATTGATTGGTGCTAAATAGAGAGACGGTAATCCAAATTCATTTGAACAAACAGAAATTGTGCTTGTCAAAAAGTATATATTTAATAGTTTACAGTGTTACACATTAAAGCAAAATGAAAGGCCTCGTGTTATGTTCTTACGATGATTTTATTGTGTATTAAGGACACTTTCATTCATGTTCACAACACATGTAAATATAACGTCAAATAAAACTTAACAAGAGCATCTGCCAGTCGTTTGTTCTTGCTGTGAATGGATTTGAAATAATCCAGCGCTGTCTCAAGTATTCAACAGATAAATGACGTTTCCTGAACTCCTCCGCGGTTAGTTTCGTTTTAAACGTCTCATAAATCAGATCGTTCGTCCTCCGGCTCAAGAAATCCGTAACAGCAAACAACGACTCGTAGTAATGCGCTCACGTTATGTGTGGGTTAACTTGTCAATGACGACCTGGATTGTGCGCATCCGTGGCAAACATCAGTGACTACGTTTACATGCACCCTCATAATGCGATTATAATAGGATTTTGGTAATACTGCGATTACATTTTACCTCATGTAAACACAATCATTCTATTTAAATAATGTGATTAAGATCATAAGATTAAGGTCATAATCGCAGTAAGCATAATCGAAGTAACATATGTGGCGTATGCCGGTTTTAATCGCAAAATAAACACATGTAAACACCTTAATCGCATTTATGCTGCTCTGATCAAGGTGCGCATGTGCATCTGTAACGCACCTTAAGTGCAAATTGATGGTAAACATGACAGAAGTTTTACCATAAACACAACTTGCTGTCAGCAGTCTTTGCTTCTTTTCTTACAGAAATAACGCAAACATGATGACAGCGTATACCACCATTGCAGAGAAATTTTCATCGCGGCGCAAAATAACCATAATACACATCCACATAACGGTGTTTTGCATTTGATGCGTATATATTAAAACGATAGCCAGTAACACACACCTACTGTGTCTGAGATCATGGTGTATTAGCATAAATAAAACTTCCATGTAAACGGGAGCAAAGAGGTGTTCACATGTCATGTAAACATGTCACTGCGATTAAGTCCTTACTTTGATTATTGGAAAATTGCATTATTGATGCGCATGTAAACGTAGTCATTGACACTTGAGTGACCCGCACAGTTGACTATCACACACAGCCTGCACTGGTGGCAGGCTCTCGTTCTACTTGTCCTTTTACATGAAATAACAACTACAACCCGAATTCCAGAAAAGTTGGGACGTTTTTTAAATTGGAATAAAATGAAAACTAAAGGAATTTCAAATCACATGAGCCAATATTTTATTCACAATAGAACATAGATAACATAGCAAATGTTTAAACTGAGAAATTTTACACTTTTATCCACTAAACTAGCTCATTTAAAGTTTGATGCCTGCTACAGGTCTCAAAAAAGTTGGCACGGGGGCAACAAATGGCTAAAAAAGCAAGCAGTTTTGAAAAGATTCAGCTGGGAGAACATCTAGTGACTAATTAAGTTAATTGATATCAGTTCTGTAACATGATTAGCTATAAAAGGGATGTCTTAGAGTAGCAGAGTCTCTCAGAAGTAAAGATGGGCAGAGGCTCTCCAATCTGTGATAGACTGCGTAAAAAGATTGTGGAATACTTTAAAAACAATGTTCCTCAACGTCAAATTGCAAAGGCTTTGCAAATCTCATCATCTACAGTGCATAACATCATCAAAAGATTCAGAGAAACTGTAGAAATTTCTGTTCTTAAGTGACAAGGCCGGAGATCTTTATTGGATGCCCGTGGTCTTCGGGCCCTCAGACGACACTGCATCACTCATCGGCATGATTATGTCAATGACATTACTAAATGGGCCCAGGAATACTTCCAGAAACCACTGTCGGTAAACACAATCCGCCGTGCCATCAGCAGATGCCAACTAAAGCTCTATCATGCAAAAAGGAAGCCATATGTGAAAATGGTCCAGAAGCGCCGTCGTGTCCTGTGGGCCAAGGCTCATTTAAAATGGACTATTTCAAACTGGAATAGTGTTCTATGGTCAGACAAGTCCAAATTTGACATTCTTGTTGGAAATCACGGACGCCGTGTCCTCCGGGCTAAAGAGGAGGGAGACCTCCCAGCGTGTTATCAGCGTTCAGTTCAAAAGCCAGCATCTCTGATGGTATGGGGGTGCATAAGTGCATACGGTATGGGCAGCTTGCATGTTTTCGAAGGCTCTGTGAATGCTGAAAGGTATATAAAGGTTTTAGAGCAACATATGCTTCCCTCCAAACGACATCTATTTCAGGGAAGGCCTTGTATACTTCAGCACGACAATGCAAAACCACATACTGCAGCTATTACAACAGCATGGCTTCGTCGTAGAAGAGTCCGGGTACTGAATTGGCCTGCCTGCAGTCCAGATCTTTCACCTATAGAGAACATTTGGTGCATCATTAAACGAAAAATACGTCAAAGACGACCACGAACTCTTCAGCAGCTGGAAACCTATATAAAGCAAGAATGGGACCAAATTCCAACACCAAAACTCCAGCAACTCATAGCCTCAATGCCCAGACGTCTTCAAACTGTTTTGAAAAGAAAAGGAGATGCTACACCATGGTAAACATGTCCCCGTCCCAACTATTTTGAGACCTGTAGCAGGAATCAAATTTTAAATGAGCTAGTTTAGTGGATAAAAGTGTAACATTTCTCAGTTTAAACATTTACTATGTTATCTATGTTCTATTGTGAATAAAATATTGGCTCATGTGATTTGAAATTCCTTTAGTTTTCATTTTATTCCAATTTAAAAAACGTCCCAACTTTTCCGGAATTCGGGTTGTAGAAGAAATTCCAAATTTGCAGGTCGCACATGCGCTAGGGATGGGCATTTCTGATCATATTTCATTTCAAGTACTGGACAGGTTTGAAAAACGAGTACTCAATTAATTGGGGGCAGGGCATTAGAGGGGGCGGGGCGGGGCGTGTCCCCATACCATGGTGACAATGAAAAGATTTTACTTACAACACTGATACGAAAATGTGTGTTAATAAAACTATACAATTGAGTAAATAATTAAATCGACACTGTTAGAATATAAAAAATTCACTATCAATGTTTTTGAAAAAGTAAACATTTAAAAGAAATATCAGCGTGAGATGAAACGTCATCTCTGCCGTTTCACATTTCTGTCTGTCAGTGTCTGACGGTAAAGTCTCTTATGCTCGTCTGACATGTCTGTCTGATAGTAGTGGTCTCACCTGACATTTTGTGTCCAAATATACTGATGCGGAGCAGGGTGAGCGTTTTTAATCCATTCTTATGACCTTCAGCGCACGTTCACCTGGCGCTCGCGGAGAAGAGGAATGCTCGCTTTGCTCCACGAGCGCAACGCAAGCTCAGCTTCCATGGGAATGAATTGAAAATGCTCGCCCTGCCCCTCGAGCGGTGCGAAAACAACACTAACCCATTATAAACAGAAATTCTGTGCCCAGTGGATGCAGCGCAAAGAGACGCAAACAAACGTCCAGTTTCTTTTTGCTTTCACCATGTTGCATCAGGCCGCTCGCGTGCGGTGTAACGTTACACAGAGTTTAAGATGATAACGGATCAAACTTGTAGTAGATTTGTATGTTTTGTATGCTGCTTGGTGCCGTACATTTTGCACTAGACTGTATTTTCATCAGGTTTATCAAAGTGAAACCAAGAATCGCTGTGCACATTCAATATGCCCTTCTGTGCTCCGGACTTGACTCTGGACAGCAAACTCTCGCAACACAACAATCAAATATCTGGGCACAACCCGAAATGCCAGCATAACCAATCAGAAAGAAAGAAAATAATTAAGAACTGTATTTAAACCCCCAAACGATCATCGTTTTCACTATCGATCGTCGCTGTCGCACTCGAGTAATCAAGTATTTGAGTACTTGTAAAAAAAAAATGCTCGCGCTGTCTCGAAAACTGGTCGCACAATGCCATATAGTTGCAGTCTCCATTAATGCAACATAATTCAGAAGGGTGGGAACGAAGCCCCAGGAAATTAATTTAGTGTGTAACCCAATGCAAGGTTTATTAAAAAAGAGAAACGAGACTACGCTAATCGCCTTCCCGACACACAGAGCAGTACGCCTCACGGTTATTCCCAGAGACGGCCCTCAGCCATGGTTCCAACTCTTTACCCTCCAACCATTTGCACGAAAACTTCTTGTGTTGTTGTTTAACAACCGGGTGTGAATGGACCTCCCTCTATTCGCCAACGCAATGATTAAATCTAGGTAAACTCTTTGGACAAGATATGAATAGGATAATATGAAAAGATACAAAATTGTATTCCTTGGAAAATGGCATTTAAGACTATTTAATACTTTTTAAGGGCCATAATTTCCTCTAAATTTATTTATCAACTTTTAAAACTTAAGACCCCGCGGACACCCAGAAAATGTCAAGTGTAGAAACACTTCGGATTTGATAAGAAACCCGTACCTGCAGGATTTTGCGATCGCAGAATTGAACGCAAAATCAAACACACTCTGCAAAACTTGCAGCAAATTGCAAAATTGAGATTGTCATAGATTTTCCGCATAATTTGGCCGAAGATGCGCCATGTGACAATGCATTCTGTCAAAATCTGCTCCAAATGTCAAGCAGAGATATTATAGAAGGGTCTGTAACACTTTCAATTTGCTAACAATATCCACTGCCATCTATTTAAAAATAAAATAGCCTCTGGTCTTTTTTTCTTTCGTTCCGCTGACGGCGTTAGCATTAGCAGTTACACTGTTTTGGCTAAAGGTTGCAGGCTAGTGGCTTTGAGTCAAGTCAGCCTCACCGATGTGTGTGTCAAGTTCTTAAACAACACACCTGGAAACAACATAAAGCCATCTGATCTATGAAGAAAGCGGTCATGTTTATTTCGGTGTCAATGAACATTCATCACAATCAACTAAACGCTAATTTCTTAAGTCAGTGAGGTTAATGGCATAAACTCAAACGTTATCGCAGAGACATTTCCACAACCATAAACAGGAAGCGGCATGAAACGAATCATGATTGGTTGCTTGACCTGTCAGTCAAAATGGCCTCTTGGGCAGGCCTCAAACTTAAAACAACCAAGGTTTCCAGACCTTCAGTATGAATCTGCTGCATGCCTTTTAATCATAGGAAATGCATAAATAATGTTTTCACAGATGGTAGTTTTAAAGAAGAGCCTTATTTGCCAATTCAAGTAGTATTTTTAACCTTTTCGGTAAAAAAACACCTGCAATTTTTGTCGCAAAATTTGAATAAAGCCGCTGCAAAATTATGCATTTATTGCCACAGAAATCACAAAAAATCTACGCAAAATCCTGTGGGGACTGAGAAACACAGATGTCTGCAGTAGGGATGAGTCACGAATTTCGAATATTAATAATAGTTTAATAATAGTTTATTTAATTATAGAATTCTGAAGTGTGTGCGATCTTAAAAAAAAACGCTGTGGTTACATGAACGCGCTACACGTGAAAACAAAGGGTGGCGCTGCCAATAATGACACACCTAAAACTGTCAATCAAGAGACAATAGAGGAAAACATTTTCTCACAACAATTGCTAACGTAGTTACGCACACTGTAGACCCGCGTGGCATAACGGATATGATAAATTGAGACTGTGTCAAAAATGAGTTCTGTGTGGGGGTCCTTTAATAAAATGAATGTGAATAAAGTGCAGTGCAAACTCTGCAATGCAAAGCTGGCTTATCATGGATCAACAACTACGATGCACACTCATTTGAGGGCAAAGCAACCAGCAGGTCCATCCACAGGTCAGAAATCAGTTGCTAGTTTTATGGTCAGACCAACCAATTTGGATGCCAGACGGGCAGAGCAAATAACGGCTCTAATTACTAAGATGATTGCTAAGGATATGCTTCCGATCAGCTTTGTCGAAGGAGAGTGTTTTTAAAAATCTTGGATTTTTAAATATAATACAAAATGGAGTTTGTACAGCCCGAGTTTACTGTTCCATCTAGAAAAACGATAACTGCCAGACTGGAGAAACTTCTTCATGACTTTGTCCATTTCACTAACCTCCGTTAGAAATGGAAGCCTTTTGAGCTGTTAATTTATGAAATCGTTCCTGACTGTTAATAAATGCCGTCATTCGGTAAATATGTTTTAAAGCGTTTTAAGTCTGGTCTAAAATCTTTATGACTTTAATATATTTTCCAGGATCAATCACAATGTTTTTTAGTTGGTATAAATGTGCATGCTCATATTTTACCAGGAAATGTCCAAAGCATTATGAGCGGTTGATGCTGATCGACGTACTGTTAATAAGTGCCGTCATTCGGTTGTTAATTATATTAATGTTTCAGTACGTTATCTTAATATGGCTTGATGTAAGATTGCCTATTCCATAATAAATAAAGCAGTGTGTTGTCATACAGATTTAAAGCGTAAATGGTCTCTCTCCGTTTATGCGTATGTAATACTGTACATGCGTGCATGTGAGGGAGGGGTGCGAATTTCGAATAATTTTCGAGTAGTTCTCATCGATCTTCAAATATTATTTTTGCTTTAAATGCCCATCCCTAGTCTGCAGTAGGGATGGACGATATGGCCCTAAAACTCTATCACGATAATTTCTGGTATTTATTGCGATAACGATACAAATGACGATATAACAATAACACCATCGACCTCTGTTTTTTGCTACAAGCGAAAAAACACAAACAATCAAAAAGTAAAAATGACCCCAAATCAAACAGGCTCCTAAAATATAGGCCTACCTACAGTATTTTTGTAAATATAAAATATAATAGTTACATTCGACTTCAAAAGGTTGTAGTAAAGAAAAATGTAATTAACTAAAACTAAAACACATCATGTCATACCTAAACTGTATATAACCTATTGGTGGGTGGAAACGATCGCATCACGCTGTCAATCACTCTCTCCTGAACCGTGTGAACCTTTCTCTTCTCACAGCAACATATACTGAATCTGTCTATGACTCACGCTACAGAAAGAGAACAGAAAAATGCGGATAAAAGAAATCTAATTAAATAAGCTACGCTTTCATACGCTCATAAACGTATTTAAAATAAGGTAACACAAACTCGCATTTTGTACTGGATGTAAACAGGCAGCAGCGCTGTGCGCGCTGTGTCGCTATGAAAGCACATGTGGGCGCGAGCTGCGCACGGGACGCTCCGTTCATCCTGTATGTAACAGGCAAGAAATCGTATTAAACAATTTGCGCACGCGCGCATAACATCTAACAAATGTTTAAATAAATACTTTTAGCCAAACTAAATTTTATGGAGTAACGTATTATGACTATCAACAAATATTTTAAAAAATGAATGAAATAAAACGAAAGTGAAACTAAACATCAACTCGGATGCATCTACAGTGCAAACCTAAACGAGATTTAGAGCTCGTCTTTAAGTGCAAACTCTTTCTCAGTTTCACGTCCGCCCTCCGCTATAATTTACCCGTTTTCGCCTCACATATGAGCTGTGAATGGGTCTCACAAAGAAATACGTCATCAACTAGAATTTATCGTTTATATCGCGGGAAGACTAATTCCTATCGTGTGGAGAATTTCTACCGGTATATCGCAAACGATCATATCGCCCATCCCTAGTCTGCAGTCACTGCAACAAGCTAAGATAAAACAACAGCACTTGAAACTGAATCATCCTTTATTCAAATGTTGTTTGCACTCAGTGTCTATGTCACAGCTCTCAGCTCGCCCTCTGTTCGATGGTTGGACGGCTGGTGCGGAGCCGGAGATAATCTGGGAGCTGGTTTGCTATATCAGACGGAGTACAGAAGCGAACTGAAATTGAGCGGAAGTACAAAGTCTGATGTAGACAGGATAGGACCGCTATACAGCAGACCTAAATCTCTTTCGCCCTGCTAACTCTTTCCTCCTGTGTAATAATTTATAACGATGGAGCGTCCTTTAACATCAGACCCTTGAACCTCTTGCAACACTTTTTCAGCGATACCTTCCATTGCAAAAATGTTCGCAAATCTGTTCCTCCGCCCGAAAAAATGAACATCTTTTACAAGATACTATTAACTTATATTATTATAACCTAATGACACAACATTGTCAGGGCTCTAGACTAACTTTTTGCACTGGTTGCACTGGTGCGCCTAACTTTTTTTCTTAGGTGCACCAGCACAAAAGTTAGGTGCACCCAAATTTTCGACCACGTCGCATTTAACACCGCAGTTTTACCAGTTCATTTCTTTTTAAATCGCTGTCCATATAGGCAAAATTGACTTGTAAATGATTAACTAACAATCTGGTCAACATAAAGTTCTTTATTTGAAGCACAATTCTACAAGAAAGGTAACTTACTGAAAAGTGTTGGTGCTTAAAGTGCTTCACTGAACTGAAACTTAAAACATCTCAAGATAAACGGACCAGGGCTTGACATAACCTGGGAGGTTGATGGCTCCGTGTCAGATCATTGCTTATGATTTTCGGACGGATCAGGCATTAACTTAACATTATTCACGAAAAAGTTGTCAATCGTTCAATTTCATCTTCTCTCATACATACACTCTGTTTAACTGACGGACCTATAGGCTCCTCACCTCTCTGTCTGACTGCAGCACATGCATTTTCACACGTACACACCAGAGGTTGCACTAGACTTTTTTTATTGTCCGTCATTTTGACTGACAGGCTCGTAAAAAATCCGTTATAATCGATTATTACCCGTCACTATGGTGCAAGGTGGCGTTAGGTGGTAATTCGTATGTTCGTGACGTCATCACGCTGTACTTGCATCTCGGAACTTGTTCTATTTTAATACAACTGAATGACCAATAAAGCCATTGTTGTTTATATTCATCTATATATTTAATGTTTATGTTCATATGTGATTTGATCTGGGAAAACCCAACACATGGTGCAAATTTATATATTACAGTTTTTGATACCAAGCCCTTTTCAAATCAGTTTTTATTTTGCTCATTGTACGTATGTAACAAAAGTTATGGCTGAAGCGCTATGATTTTCAGGAACGGAATTTGGAGAAAAACGGGTTTAAAGTGATGAAAATAAAAGCACAACAGTCCAGTATCACAAGTAAAAGTCACTTTAGAGTAGTAAAAGACTTACTCTAATAACAATTTAATAAAAAAACATTTCCCAGTGTTGAAGTCTATAAAAATACTGTACAAAACCGTTTGAATAAAACGAAAGTAAGGAAAATGGTGCAGGGCACACTTAAAGAACGAGAGCTCTGCCGTTATCACTACACGAGGAAACTAGCAAACATTACGGACAACAACTAATAAGCAGTGAAGCAAGTTTTACCTTGTTTATCATGTGCATAGTGTCTGGACTTTTGATCATCCCTTGTATGTTTTGCGATCGCGGTCCGGCTCGCATGAGCAGCGATAACTCCTGGTGCTGCAGACGGGGAGCTCCGCCATCTCACGAAAACATTGTATGAAAAAAAACTTTGCATGCCGTAGTTTACACAGGACTGGTGGGAAATGTGCATTGATACTCCTTCATTCTTCATGTTATGTAGTTTACTTTGATAGGTGAACTGTCTTTGCCGCGTCTCAGCATGACATCCGACTGGTTTTCTCAGATCGCATCACATGTCTAGTCAGTAACAATGACGGGTGAAAACACGCACGTCCCTTCGCGAGCATATCACGCTCTAATGAAGGGAAACGGGGAGTTACAAATTGCCCTCATTGTAATCCGTCAAAATGACGGACGAACGGCCTTCAGATTTTTCCGTCACTGGTAAAAATTTTCGTAAACGAATTTTCGTTTAACGCGACCTCTGGTACACACATACAGGAAAATCGGGATCACGGCCAATCAAAGGGGGTCCGCAAAGGGGGGTTCACTATCTCTGATTGGTTTACACCACGATATGGGCCTAATGTGTGTCTGTTGTTGAATCACAGGGAGACTTTCAGAGTTGCGGAGACTTTTTTTCTCCCTCGAACGGCTGGTCGCACCGGTGCAACCTCAGATTTTTCTTAGTCGCACCATTGAGAAATCAAGTCGATTTGGTCGCACTCTAGAGCCCTGGTTGTGGTTGTTTCTTACCCTTTGGTAGAACCTTCATTGTCTACTGGTATTTCAATGTCTGTGGCCTGGTCAAAGACTTTCTTCAGTTCATCTCGTTTCACAGAGAAGGGAAGGTTCTTTATGAACAAGGTGCGAGGATCTGTCACTGAAAAAGAAAAAGGGAAAAAATGACCCCTGCGACGTTAACGTTTTTTTTTTTATACGGCATAAAAAGATTTTCAGATCAGTACTTGACTATCTTTAACCCACATGGCAGTTCAGGCAAAGAAAAAGCTATCATCACTTCTGGAGACGGTCAGATTAATGTTAATATGATAAGTTCAATCAGTTACCTTTCTTGTGTTCCTGTATTGTGAATTTCAAAAAGGTGACATCATATACATCAGCATTACATCCCTTGTTGATCATCATAGTTTAGTGTTTCTATGAATTACAATTTCAATGGACTGCAAGTCAATAATGAAACATTGAACTGTTCCATACCATCGTTCTTTAGATAATCAGAATCCTTGTTATCTTCTGTCAGCAGTGCCTGCAGAATATGAGATGATTAAAGTTGTTATATCGGTGTATGTTACATGAACGTGTAACTTATCTGTGCAATTATTTACCTCTTCCTCAAAGATGTCCTCCTCGCTGGCCTCTTTCTTGACTTCTTTCGGAGGTGGGAGCGAATTTTCCGCCTGAGGTGCCTACAGAAATTAGAGGTCATTCATTTGCGATGACACAAATCATACCTAGAAGTAAAACCGACATTAGTCAGGCAAGTGTTAAATACCAATGTTGCGTGTACATCCACACGTGGCCGTGGGCTTCACGTTACACCGAACAGAGCGCAAGAAACTACGTAGAGAAATGTCTGTTATTCTCGTACGATATACTCATCCGTCGTATTATTATATTCGTAGACAAATACACGTATAAGTTAAGAAAAACTCCCGCTCGCGCTCTAACATGAGTCAAATTGACACGGAGCTCACGTTAACAAGACAAGACGTTATCAGATTCTGAATAACTCACAAAAAAAGAACAACACGTCGGGAAAAGTTCACATCGAACACCTCTAACGTCACAATCTTATCTCTTTTTAGGTCTTATAATCAAAGTAATGAAAAACAACGTCTGAAATACGTTAGAAATGTTTACAATTCATACCTCGGCTAGTTCCATCATGAGTAAACGATGTTTTTCGCTAAAGCAGATAAATAACACTTAACAAGACAAACTCTTCAGGCACATGTGCTTCTGCACGCCGTATACAAAGTCTTCTTTGATTTTATTGGTGGTTGGCAATCCAGTTTAAAAGGCGCATTACCGCTACCCACTGGACTGGAGTGTGAGCAGTAGATAACAAAATAATAAATAAATAAAAATGATCTGTTATATTTGTTCAATTAACCCAGTCATTCTAAGATAATTAATTTCATAATCAAGACTGTTACAAGATGTTTTTAACAATAAATGTCGTATATATATATATATATATAAATGTATAGTACAATGCAATCAAGTCGCTTTGGATAAAAGCGTCTGCCAAATGCATAAATGTAAATGTAATGTAAATGGTCATATTTTGTTGCCCGATTTGATTTTCTAACTCCTTCCTAGCCTCCTTATATTTCGTGCAGTGTATCAATATGTGTTCTACAGTCTCTTGTGTACTATCACAGTGTCCAAGTAGGGTGCTTCCCTGTTGCTATAATTGATTTAAGCCAGTATGTCCAATTTTTAGTCGTGTCATTACCCTCTGTTCCTTTGGATTTCTGCCCTGCCTCATACTCATACCTACTTGTTTTTGTATGTTGTAAATGTGCCTTCCAGTATCTGATATGTCCCAATATTCCTGCCATATTTTGACCTTTTATAATGATTTTAATTTCTGCTTTACTAAATGCTTTACTTGTATATCACTCGTTCCATGCTTTATTGATCTTTTTGCCAAGGCATCTACAATCTCATTCCCTTCCACCCCTACATGGGCAGGAACCCAAAGAAATGTGACCTCCAGCCCTCTGTTACGGAGTGCAAGAAGCAACTGAAGGATCTGGTAAATAATATCTTATCTGTATGATGCTTTTCCAGACTGTAAACTTGACAGTGCAGAAAAACTATCTGGAGAATGAGCCTATTTCCAAAAAAAGTGGAGCGTTCCTTTAAACAGTATAATTTGTACATACGTAAATTGTAGAAGTAGTCTTAAAGGGACAGTTCACCCAGAAAAATTAAAATTGTTTCATCATTTACTCGCCCTCGGGTTGTTCCAAACCTGTATAAATTTCTTTGTTCTGCTAAACCCAAAGGAAGATATTTGGAAGAATGTCAGTAACCAAACAGATCTCATCCCCCATTGACTGCCACATAGTATTTATTTTTCCTACTATGGCAGTCAACCGGTTTGGTTACTGACATTCTTCCAAATATCTCTCTGTGTTCATCAGAACAAAAAATGTGTAAAGATTTGGAATTTATGTAGATTTGGTCATTCATTTTTGGGTGAACTGTCCCTTTAATAGTGAAAGGCAAAGTGGCAAAGGTCATTCTAGAAAATGTTTGTTGTTGGGTCCAATGGTGTCAGTCTTTCTACAGCTGCTTTAATTTGATCACTTCACAATATGTCACTTTTTTTCCACACGATCCGTGAAAATCCTGAATTGACTATTGTTGTGCTGCACAAAGCTTTGCGTTTCAGTTCATGTATACTTGTGTGAATCTTGTCCCTCATTTTGGTGGTGCATACTTTAACAAGTGCAACTATTATACATTGACAACAAACTAATCCAACTATCAGCAGGATGACCAGACATTCTTTTTAATTACATACTGAGTGATGTAGTAGAGTAGTGGCAGCCTTCTGTCATGTGAGAGTAGACCAGTCAGATCAGCAGGTAGAAGTTGGATGGAAAGATGTCAATAAAGGATGTATGTTTATTTAAAGGACCAGTCAGTGAAATCTAGCAGTGAGGATGCGAATTGCAACCAATGGCTCACTCCACCCCTCCCTTTTCAAAGCACTACGATGGTTGACACAACCGAATTACATGAAAGGGACACGCGGTATATTGTATGTAAGTAGCTCATTCTATGGTAATAAAACATAACGCTTTATTATGTAAACTCTTTATATACCAGAGGTGTAAAGAGTACCTGAAAACCATACTTAAGTAAAAGTACAGATACCTTGCAGTGAAAATTACTCCATTACAAGTTACAAGTCACCAATTCCGAAACGACTTCAGTAAAAGTCTTTGAGTATCTGATTTTAACAGTACTTGAGTATTTTACTCATACTGAATGTAGGCTCAAAGCAGCACTAGTCCTCAACACTTAAGAGACATGTCAGTGAAAAACAAGAAACAGTCGATTCGTGAGGAGAGCAATTGCATTTATTTTCTTAAATCATAATAAGACTGAACACCTTAAAATTGCAACAAATCATGGTCGACACCATAACCTGCATCTATTACAAACACCCAAGTCTCATTTAAGATCAAGTGCTCATAAGTAAGCCAACATTCTTCAAAAAGGTCTCTTCAATATAACAGATAAATAAAATAATGTTAGTTAAAATTAAAAAGTCAAAGCCAGCGATTGTCAACTACCTGATAATGCACTCGTATTCACATAAAGAAGTAAGGGCAAAATTCACAAGAAGTACCTTCAATGCCCTTTAAATGGCAATATTAATTCTTCTGTAGCAAAAATAAACTGCTGCAAAAAAATATAGGTGCCATGCAAAATGTAATGTGTAATTGCATTAGTCATTACAAATGTAGTGGAGTAAAGAGTACATAAACTTGTTCAAAAATGTAGTCAAGAGAGTAAACGTTGCTATCTTTAATACTCAGTACAACTACAAAGTAGCCAAAAAGATACTTATGTACAGTAACTAATTACATTTACTCCAGTACTTACTTTACACCACTGTTATATACCTCTGAAGGCATAGTTATGTATATTATTTTGCATTTCTGTCAATAAATCATCCCAAAAATGACATACTGGACCTTTAACAAGGATATTCAAAGAGTTTAAAAACTAAAAAGCATTCAAGCTTTTTCATTGCTTAATTTTGGATACTGCTGAAGCTGCAAATCTAATATAGTGAAGTGAAGGACTTTTTGCATACCAATCTGTTTTTCTTGGGAATGTTCAAAGAGATTAAATGGATCCCGGTGCTTGTGTGATACTTTAATCCACTAGAGGGCATAAAAGTCAAGCTAATAAAATTGAAATCTTTGCAAGGTGAGAAATCATATTTGCTAATTACTCACTACATTTCTTAAGTCGTTGAAAAACAGTTTTGCAGGTACGAATGCTTTGAAGATATGCAAAAACATTTATCTCTTCACAGTTCAAACACGTTTGTTACTTTGCTAAACTGGACTACCAGAATAATTGTCTGCAGCACAGTACCACTGTCACATTCACGTCAGTCTTTCCCGCACTCACTCCCTTAGCCTTCACCCTCACTAGAGTTCTGAGAGAGTAATACTTTTATATGTTTACTTTAGTTTTACGGTTTTGACATTAATAAAACAACATAAACTGTAACAACCAATGTACATAACAGATAACAAAAAGATGAATTGTGAAACATGATTATTGAGGAAATAGTGAAGAAACATGATAATTTAAATGAAATATCATCAAATGTGAAGAGTTACACAGGGAATTACGGTAAAGGGCAATTCCAGCGTTATGGATGTGACATTTAAGTAAAACTCAGTAAATTCTCAGAGAATGTATATTTTACCAATTTGTTGAATCATATGTTTATATTTTACTAAAACCCTGATGATAGAGTCTATACATCATCGAAATCTAAGCCCGAGTTTTCTATTTTAAAAGAGAAAATTCATGTGTTATGGATGTGACAAAACCGTTTTTTACTGTTCATGTTCCCAGCCCATTTATGGGGAATATTGACTGTAAGTAAGGTAAGAATAACTGCCTATTATTACGAAATAATCGTGTTTTACACCTTCTCTGTACATAAACTTGTTGTTGGACACTCCATAAACCAAAGTACGACCTTAAAAATTCCTAGTTATGTACTTTTTAAAACCTTTACATATTTAAACCATCAAATACTGACATTTGATCTATCAGTATGGTGAAAACCTTTGGTAAAAACGTCATGTTTTCATCTTAAGGTATAGACATTTGCATGCAATTTCCCAGAAAGTCCTTTTATGTTTTTCACTTTCCAATGACTTGTATTTTTACTTACAAGGAACTACAATTCTATATTTTACATGTTTATTTTACAATAAAATTAAACGTAACGCCATGTAAAATATTTAATAGTTTTTTTTACTGTATAAGTGAATGGGCAATTCTGTGAAAATGTCAACCTTACTATGAAAAAACAACATTTTTACTATACTATAAGAGCACAGATATCAACATTTGGTTTAAATACCCATGTGAGGTCATTTCTTTTATTATTAGTGTATGATTTTTCATATTTAGGTAAGTGCCATTTTCAGGACTGTCACATCCTTAACAGCAAATATTCCTCATAAATGGGCACATAAATAAAGCAACTATTTTATGTTCTATAAAGAGCCATCCCTGCTCCATTTGTTGGGAATAATTGCTTCAGGTTTGTGCATTTCAGTTGCAATTCAAGTTGTCTCCCAAAACTGTATGCTTTTTTTGTCACTTCCATAACCCATGTTTATTTCTCTTTTTTTAAATAGAAAACTTGTACGTAGACTGCTATTTTTCTGATGTTTAAACTCTCAACAAGGGTTTAGTATACAAACAGATGGTTAGATATATTCAAAACAAATACATTCTCCAAGCATTTTTATGTCACATCCATAATGCTGGAATTGCCAGAATGTTTTTAACCAGTTAATGAAATATTTTTAAAGAAATAACGCAGAGAAATCTTTCAGTCACAAAAACTCTAACAATAACAACTAAAAGTACTACACCTTTAACAACAATTGGAAGGCATTAAAACAGAAAAAACTATGCAACTGTTTCTTGTGAAAGTTTGATTGACGTAGTTTATAGTGATAAGAATGTAACTGTAAAAAATAGTTTTGTCGTATCGCCAAGCGATCTCTGAATGTGTACAGTTCTGCACTCCAGGTAACAATCAAAAGCAAACGTACCATGTTTATACCTTGTTTTAACATAACCTACCTCTGCAGAGCTCCTTTATAGTTTATTCCACTGTTTCATAATTGATGAATTTTGCAACATCAACACTATAATTGAACTAAATTATATAATTGAACTAAATTATCTCATTGTTCCAAGGTTACCACAGCGAGCAGGATGCAGTTCATGGCCTGACCTGATGGTAGAGCGGAGAATGGGATGCGGCGACCTGACAAGAGCTGAGATGATAGAGCTGGATAAAGAAGGACGCGGTCTCTTGACATGTCTTCACCACAAAATTTCAAATGCTATTAGATTATTAATGATAATCTTAAACTATAATTTATTTTATTTAGCCTTGTTGTGCAAGCTCTCTGGAGCTTGTGCAGAGGTAGCAGCTTTTGCCAGAGGGGAACTGGAATCCCCTGGTTGGGCCTGGGTTCTCCTGAGGTTTTTTTTCTCGATTAGAGTTTTGGGTTCCTCGCCACCGTTTGCATACTGTTTGCATACATCTGCCTGGCCGGGGGGGCTGCTTTAGAATTTTAAAGTTTTACTTAATTAATATTGCATATAGGAATTTATAGTCTGTTATATTTGACCTGTGCTTCTCTCTCCTTTATCCTAAATGTGTGCTCTCGCTGAGCGTGTGTGTGTGTGTGTGTGTGTGCGTGCGTGCGTACCTGTCTGTGTACGTACGTGTGTGTTGTGTGTGTGTGTGCGTGCGCGTCCGTGTGTGTGTGTGTGTCTCTATGTCTATGTGTGTTAGTACGTGTGCATATTGTGTGTGTGGAGTGTTTTGTATATGGGTATGTCGGTCTTCTGTGTTTTCAAACTTTTCTTGTTTTTGCAGGTACAACTTTAATTATTTTGCTTATAGTCAATATGTCTCATGTACAGCTGCTTTGTAACAATGAAAATTGTAAAAGCGCTATATAAATAAAGTTGAGTTGAGTTGAGTTGAGTTAAATATTGATTGTTTGTTTGTTACTGTGAAGCTGCTTTGAAACAATCTGCATTGTATAAAACGCTATGTAAATAAAGGTGACTTGACTTGTTTGATGTGATGACCCTGGCACTACTTTAGTCAAAAACACACTTAAACAGATTGTAAACAGAACAGATCATCAAAACCAACAGGAAAAGTTCACTCAAATCTTCCCAAACCTGACTCATCTCATCCAGACCTTTAGTTCTTCCATTGCCTGCTCTTCGGAATATGCTACAGGTCACTGTCTTTAAAGAATGCCCAAATAACGAGCTACTTCTTCCATGCTACAGTCACTGAATTAATCACCTAGCATCCACTCAGAGATGCTGCTGGCCAACGCTTCATTTACTCCCACTAAATATAGCAAGTATTACTATTCCAATGTCTTAGGCTTTGTGATTTCACAATGTGAAAGGTTCTCTCATTTCGACTGCACTTATGTAAAGCTTAATGTATACTTAATAACACACTCTTAAAAAAGGTGCTAACGTAACGGTTCTTCACAGTGATGCCTAAGTACCATGTCTGGTTCCCCAAACACCCATTTACTAAAAGGTTCTTATGAGATTCGTTTTTTTCTTATTTAGTCTTAAGCAGTGGTTTTCAAACTTTTCAGATCAAGTACCACCTTTAATAAAATTAGTTGTTCCAAGTACCACCTAATGACCGCCATAGAAAAATCACATAAACATTCAAATGAATAGTAGAGCTGAAAATCTTTATCTTTACACCTCGTCCTCCAATTATAATGTATTTTTAATAATACAAACACTTTTTTTACCAGCTGTTTTCAAACCAAAGAACATGTTATTTTCCATGTAGTGCACAGTAAACAGGCAGGGCTCTGTAAATGACTTTTATGGGGGATTTATTAACTTTGTGGGGACTTGCAGAAAAACTACAAACCTATATCAAAGACAGACAATGTAGAAAGAATATTTAACACAGAAGATACATATACGTATACTTAAACGTCAAGAGAACAGGCTATATAACAAACAGAGACTTACACTTTACTGCAGCTGCTCTTGTCAAAGTGGCCCATCAAAACTAAATCGCAACGTGCGCTTCAATGATTTAACCTCACGTAGATGTTGAATTAGTGCTTTACAGCCAAAAAACAGCTTTAAACAGCGGTTCAAGTGCAGAAATACATCATAACAAGCTTAATTGCAAAATTTTGCACGCTTATCGGAATCGAGAAAGAGTGAGAGACTCAGGGCCGGATTATCCAAATAAGCATAGTGGGCCCAGGGGCCATGCGCGCTTGGGGCCCAGGCAAGGGGAAGAAAATTTCACATAACCATGTTTCTGCTATATTCATTCTGCCGTGCGCTTCTCTGGTCCGCTCACATGCAGGTGCACATACAAAACAGTGTTTCTAACTTAGGAAGTCTGTCTCTTGATTTAGTAACTTTTACGAGCCCTCTAGTGGCTTTTGTTCAGAACAAGCGCATAGCGACAAATCTGGCGACTTCTTGGATTATACTTACATTTCAGTAAGTAGGGAAATGTTGCCAGTGCTGCCCCGTGAGTGCGAGGTCTCTCTTTCCCGGCGCAGACATCCCCTCTCTCGGCATCACTCTGTACAGTGAGCGGCAGGAAGAAGCAGCACACACAGTATAATTTACCGTACACCAGGTGACTCCTGAATGAAATGAGTAGCCTATGGCGTCCAACACAATCCAACACTGTAAAAAAATTCTGTGTCGTAGTAGATTTCATGAAATGAATTGAGTAAACTTTACTAAAAAAACAATTGTGTTCTTGTTTTTTTAAACAAAATTTAAGTTAAAATTATAGACAAAACCTTGGAATTCTAAATGCACAAATTATTGAGTGAATTCAACTTCATTTTATCATGTTCAACCCACTTAAACTTGTATAAAGGATCTTTACTTAATTATTTTGTGGTGGGACTTCATGAATTCTTTACGTTAATTTCCATAACTGAGCAGTGAATTTAGAGTTCCCAGCATGCTTTGCATGCGACAGCATTAGGAGAGTCGTTTTTGTGAACAAGTGACATTTTATGTGCTTTACAATAAAATGAAAGACTTGATAGTGTTTATTGTTCAGTTGTCTTTAAGATTTAGAAGGGATTCTGTTTGTGTTTAGGTCATGGGAGAGCTCATGATGTGTGTTTTTTTTCACTCAGTGAACAGTAATGGTGCTAATGCCAGTACTGAGACAACACTCAGTTTACTTGCACATCATATATGTTGTAAACAATAATAAATGTTAAACTGAAGTTAAAAAAAATAGTTTCCCTTTCTGTCGGTCTCTCGACGTTGTGTCGAACCGACAGATGGGGTTCGTCCTTGAGAACCAATCACTTCCGACTTCTTAGAAAAGGCCAATGAAAATTGGAGAATGAAATTTGCATGGCGGACTCTGCCCCCGGATATCCGGGTATAAAAGGGAGACGGCGTGCCTCATTCATTCACCTTTTGTTCTTCGGAGCCTTCGCTCATGATCAACAGACTTCGCTACAAGACTGCCAGCTCTACGACGTGGTGCAGCGGACTGTCCCTTCCTGCAGCGACTTCCCCTGGGCATCTCGGCGGTTCCAGAAGTGTTCAAGTTTTTTTCTCTAAAAGAGCAAATTTCTCCAGCGTGGCATGTCCCGCTGTTCTCTTGGGTGCAACACACTCATCGAGGAGGGGGACGGACACGATGTCTGCTTCCAGTACGCTGGGGCAGATGTTGTGGATACGTCCTGCCCGCACTGCGGGCGGCTGACGATTCAGACGTTGCGTCA
>NC_079914.1:2091110-2092331 GCF_024868665.1 Triplophysa rosa
GGGTGGCTGTGTTCCCACGGGACTCAGCCACCACCTTGTCTGCTTCCCGTTCCGTGACGGCAGGACTACGGCCCTGCCGCCCGCTACGGCGAGCAGCGAGGGTGATATGAGGATTACTGTGAGCGCTAATCCGTCAGCCACTGGCTCGCGTACCGTTCGCACCTCGCCTTGCTCGTCTGACCGTTCCCCATAAGACGGTCCGCCGTCTTATTCCTCAATCACGTATCGGACACGGTACGTGATGATGAGATGTCTGTTGCAGCATCGGAGGGTGACTTACTGGCATCAGACTCTGACGATTCCTTGAAGCTCCCTCCCTTGGGGGGTCAAGATCAGGAAGAAGCGGATGTCAAAATGTCAGCCATGCTTTCCCGGGCCGCCGGCATTGAGTTGCGGTGCACCGCACTGCCTCTCCCAACGCTCGCGGCTGGATACACGAGTGCCGTGTTCCCCTGGAAGTGCATGAGGAACCTAGTACGACCTGGAACGCCCCCTTCGGCGCGTACACGTCAACTAGTTCCATCACCCTTTCTTCCCTCAATGGTGGGGCAGCTAGAGGATACGTCGATGTCCCCCCGGGGCTCGACCTAGACTCCCGTCCAAAGCACGTAGGCTTTTCGGCATCTGAGGTGTCGAGAGCTTACTCTGCTGCGGGCCAAGCTGTCCCCTCTCTCTCCATGCTATGGCCTTCCTCTGCAGGCCAATGCGCGGAGAGAGCTCCACGAGGGTAAGACCGACCCAGCGCTTATGCAGGAACTCCGCGGCTTCACCGGCCTCGCTCTTGGGCAAACAAGGTGATCGCGCGGGCCCTGGGTCGGGCGATGTCCACACTTATGGTCCAGGAGAGACACCTCTGGCTGAACCTTGCACAGGTGAGTAACTCTGAGAAAGTCCGCTTTCTCGATGCACCCATCTCGCAAGGGGGGGCTGTTGGGTGATACTGTCGAGTTCGACAGTTAGGGAGCAGACAGAGGATATCACGTATGTCCTCCCCAGCCGCGACTCGACCTCCCTCTGGCCGCCGAGATCCCGTGCACCGTCTTCTTCCCAGCAGCCCTTGTCCTCTTCGAGACATCGAAGAGGAGACCACCACCCCATCAGCAGCCGCGGTGAAAGCCAATGCGGCCCTCATGGGAAGACCCCAGGGAGTTCGAGAATACCTTTCTAAAAGTTTTCTCCCTCTCTGGGCGTTTATCACAGCCGCTCTCACCCTCTACACGA
>NC_079914.1:2094301-2129684 GCF_024868665.1 Triplophysa rosa
AGACCCAATGTCGAGGATAATCAGCAGCCTAAGCACTCTCAATCGACGGTGCTTTGTGCCACATCATCGTCTGGGTATTATCACAGCCGCTCTCACCCTCTACACGACGGTGTTCGGCAACTCGACGTTGCGGCAAGATCCAATGTCAAGGATAATCATCAGCCTAAGCACTCTCATTCGATGGTGCGTTGTGCTACATCTTCGCCAGACAGGTAAAACTGCAGAGCCGATCTCCTCCCCGGGGGCCCCCCCCACGGCGAGGGATCCGTACTGCCAGCCATCGAACCACCCCTGGGAGGTCGATGAAGCAGAACGTACCCCTAGCCTCCCTGTCGATCCCTGGGAGCCTGACAAGAGCTTCCCAAACCGTCACGGTGACTACGGGATACGGTCCGTCTCGGCTACGCGATCCAACTCCCCGGATGCCCGCCCAAGTTTCGGGGCATCCTCTTAACCTCAGCAGAGGCAAGGATGCCCGGTGCTTCGGGCCGAGGTCGCCACCCCTCTGGTGAGGAAGCGATCGTGCTCGTCCCTCTAGCCGAGATGTTCAACGGGTTTTACAGCCCGTACTTCATCGTCCCCAAAAGAGCGGGGGTCGCTAGATCTGCGTACCCTGAACAGGCACCTACTCAAGCTGCCGTTGAGGATGCTCACGCAGAAGCGCATCCTGGCATCTGTCAGATGTCAAGATGGATTCATGGCAATCGACCTGAAGGACGCTTACTCTCATGTCTCTTTCTTCCTCGTCATCGCCCGTTCCTACGGTTCGCTTTCGAGGGTCAGGCATATTAGTACAGAGTCCTCCCCTTTGGTCTGTCCCTGTCCCCACGAGTCTTCACGAAGATCGTGGAAGCCGCCCTCACTCCCCTCAGGGAGAGAGGTGTGCGGGTACTAAACTATCTCGACGACTGGCTCATTTGACACACTCGTGAGATCTGTTATGTACACACAGGGACCTACTGCTTCGGCACCTAGATCGATTGGGACCACAGGTCAACCGAAAAGGAGCAAGCTCTCCTCTGTGCAGAGCATACTCTTTTTTGGTATGGAACTCAACTCTGTCTCCATTACAGCGCGACTGCGCTCAGTCAGTGTTGAACTGCCTGGAGTCAGCGGGAGGAGGCTCCTGGGTACATGGCATCCTCGACGGTGGTGATACCCCTCAGGTTGATGCACATGAGACCGCTCCAACACTGGCTACAGAGTCGAGTTCCCTGGAGAGCGTGGCACACCGGCAGCAGGCGGATGGTGATTACGTTTTTCTGCCGACGCACCCTAACCCCTTGGTCTTCAATGACCTTTTCTACGGACGGGGGTCCCTCTCGGGCAGGCGAGACGCGTCAGGGTCGACAGACGCCTCCCTGCAGGGTTGGGGTGCCGTGTGCAACGGGCACGCAGTGTCTGGGCGATGGACGGGCCCCCGCCTGCGCAGGCATATCAATTGTCTAGAGTTGTTGGATGTGCTACCCGCACTGAAGGGGTTACAACCTCTCGTGCAGAACAAGCACGTGCTGGTCCGGTCGGACTGCACAACTGCCGTAGCGTTTTTAACCGCCAGGGTGGCGTTTGCTTATGGCAGCTAACACGACTCGCCCGACGCCTCATCCTGTGGAGTCCGCAGGGCCACACATATCCCAGGTGACCTGAACCAGACAGCCGATGTGCTCTCTCTTCAGTTGACGCCTCGCAGAGAGTGGCGACTCCACCCCTGCGTAGCCAGCTCATTGGGGACAGTCAGGGCGGGCTCAGGTAGACCCCTTCGCCTCCCTGGACACCACCTATTGCCGCTAAGGTACTCCCTGCCTCGGCACGGAGGCTCTAGCGCACAGCTGGCCGTGGGACAAGCGGAAGTACGTCTTTCCCCCAGTGAGCCTCATTGCACAGACCCTATGCAAGGTCAGGGAAGAGGAGCATCAAGTGTACTAATTGCGCCATACTGGCCCAACCGGACTTGGTTCTCGGAGCTAATGCTCTTGACGACAGCTCCCCCCTGGCCGATTCCCCTGATGAAGGACCTGCTTTCCCAGGGGAAGGGCACGTTATGGCATCACGGGCTAGACCTCTGGAACCTCCATGTCTGGCCCCTGGACGGAACGAGGAGATCCTGAGTGGCCTAACCACGGCGGTTAAGACCACTACTCAGGCTAGGGCCCTGGCCACTAGGTGACGATACGCCTAGTGGTGCCTCTTCTCATCCTGGTGCTCTTCTCGAAGAGAAGACCCGCGGAGTTGCTTGATCAAGTTGGTGCGGTCCTTCCAGAGACTCGAGAATAATCTCTCCCCTTCTACACTGAACGTGTATGTAGCCGCTGTTGCCGCTCATCACGACCCAGTTGCTGGTAGTCTCTAGGACAGCACAACCTGATCATTTGGTTCCTAAGGGGCGCGGGAAGACTACCACCTCACCCACGCTCCGTACCCTCTTACGACCTTGATGCGGTCCTGGAGCCCCTCAGAGATGCCGCTCTTTCTCACTTCACGATGAAGACGGCTCTCGGGAGGACGCTCAAGAGGGTAGCGGACCTACAAGCATTCTCCGTGTCCACAGATTGCCTAGAACTCGGGCCCGGTTATTCTCACGCTATCCAGAGACCCCGGCCCGGCTACGTGCCCAAAGTTCCCACCACTCCCCCGAGACACCAGGTGGTGAACTTACAGGCGCTCCCCACCGGGGAGGAAGACCCAACCCCATCCGTGTTGTGTCCAGTATGCGCATTGCACCTCTGCTTGGACCACACGCAGAGCTGCAGTAGCTCTGAGCAGCTCTTTGTCTGTTTTGGAGATCAGCAGGGAGGGCTGTCTCAAACAGAGATTGGCGCATTGGATCATGGACGCCGTCACTATGGCATACCTGTCCTAGTTCGCCTACGCCCACTGGGTGAGAGCTCTCTCCACACGGAGTACAGCCTCCTCGTGGGCACTGGCTCGAGGCGCCTCTCTGGCAGACATCTGCAGAGCTGCGGGTTGGGCTACACCCATCACCTTCGCGAGGTCCTACAGCCTTCGCGTAAAACCGGTCGGCGAGTCTTGCGGGCATCAGGCAAGACCGGCGACCGGTAGGGTGTACGCCTATGACAGTACCTGACCCTAGGGGGTCAGCGTACTACTAGCCTCCATTCTTCCCCCACTGGGTGAAGAACAGGCACTCCATCCATCACTAGCAAGCACCTCCTGTGGGCGGGCTGTGCAGAGCAGCCCTGCCCCTTAGGCCGAGTATCACCTGAGTTATTCGCAACATAGCTCTAACCGGACCTAGTGCTACCAGACGTTGCAACCCCCCAGCAGGGCGGTTCCGTCTGATGTATCCTCATGTTGGTTCCCACCTTGGTAACCCATGACCTCCTTAGGTGGACTTCCACCTCTCTGTTAACTCCTTCAGTCCACACTTTCTTCCCATGAGTTCTCCCCCATCGGTGAGATCATGTTGGTATCTCCACTAGTCTCCTCCCTGTGGTAGGAAGTGGCCTCTGTAGCGCATCCCCCGCTTGAGGAAGTAGCACTTACCCAGTGGCCTTACAGTTCCGGGCGGCTTCTCGCTGTTAGAGAAACAAGGCCGCCGCCTGTGAGGCCGAAGGTAGGGGCCTTCCCACCTTTCAAGAAAGCTCTGGGACCCCCTACCTACCCACTGGTAGGTTACAATTTCGCGGTAGCGTCACGGCTGACACGCCCAGGCCAGTCACCGTCGCTTCGTTGAGATTGTGACAGGGCACAGTGTTATGGCGTTTTCCATTGGAACCATTGGAACGTCTCGGTTACGTTTGTAACCTCGGTTCCCTGATGGATGGAAAGAGACGTTGTGTCCTCTTGCCACAACACGTGCTGTCCACTGCAGCAGTCGTGAGAGGTCTCAGGCTCCTCAGAACTAAGGTGAATGAATGAGGCACGCCGTCTCCCTTTTATACCCGGATATCCGGGGGCGGAGTCCGGCATGCAAATTTCATTCGCTAATTTTCATTGGCCTTTTCTAAGAAGTCGGAAGTGATTGGTTCTCAAGGACGAACCCCATCTGTTGGTTCGACACAACGTCTCGTTCCCTCCATCAGGGAACCGAGGTTACAAACATAACCGAGACGATTTCTTCTTGATTTTTTTAAAGATTATCATGTGACTTGCTTAAATAATTTAGGTAATTTTAGTTGATTTATTCATGGAATATTGCGTTAAAAATATGCTTTAAAGTACTTAAAAATATTTTGTATAATATTGTTACCATCATTTTTTGCAGTGAAGTGTATTTGCACTGTAGCAACTTTCACAATAAATCTCGTTTCATGGCAGCTGAACAAAGAATATTGCCTTACAGACCCCATGAGTGAGCTAAAGGGAATCGTAGTGAAAAAAATCACTAGAAAGATCTAAATAATTTTGAAAAGTATGCATGTAGCAAGAACAAAGAGATAAACACTTAAATAAATAAATATGAATATATGGAGGAATAAACCAAAATCATGTTTAGTAGACTTTTACCTTATTTTGTTCTTTAAAAATTCCTGGGGACCCCTAGGAACCTTCTGGAGGCCCACTGGGGATCGAAGACCAAAGTTTGAAAATCCACGTTCTAAACAACAAGGCATCTGTCTTCACAAGGTGGTGTTTCTTGATTCAGGCCAGGATTTCATGGCCCTGGGTTCAGCAAACTATTGTTAGATTCCCACTTTGTCTAGAATTTACAGAAACGTTCTTTTATCATTTAATCAAATAGCTTCTTGAGGTCACACCCTGAGATGTGTTTTAACAGTGGTGAAAGAGTTCACATCTATTCTGGACTCTAATTGGCTGCTTTTTCTACATTACCCAGTCCACATCATCAATGTAAAATGTTGTTTTGTTTGCTCAATATGTATAACAATTTAGACATTTAAGCATGAACTTTCAGATCAAACGTTTGGTAAGGTCAAGAGAAACTTTCATTCAAGTGATCCTAAACTTTTAAATTGTAGTGTAGGTGTAATTTATTATGAAAGAATTTACATACCATCCTGAATCTCTGCAGCAGAATTGTGAAGACATTAGCAGTGGCCACAAGATGGCAACAGTGCATTTTAAGTGGCTGTTGAATCAGGTCTCCCAGCACCGCCCTGTACTACTGTATACCATCAATTTTTGGACAATAAATGTTTTTATTTAACAATACATTGTACAAATTACATATTAATTGACACTATATTGTGAATATCAATCTGTTTGATTGATCTAAAATAAACAGTATTTATTTGCTGTCATTGGTTGACACAAAGAAATAGGAGGAAATAATTTAATTCACTGTTAATGCATAACAGTTTCAAAACCAATTATATAAGTCCTAAGTAAATCAAGCACAAGTAGTACATGTAATACTGCTTCAGTGAATTCTAGGAAAAATCAGCACATATATCACTTATGAAATGTTGCTCAATACCCAAAACACAACTGACTAAATGTACCTGTAGTAACAGCCCCACCCCAGAAGAAAGTTGTATTGCTCAGATGTTGCTATAGCTCATGTGTTTCATTTAAGAACTTCTTAGAAACATATCCAAGACCATTTTTAAAATACACAAAGAGTGTGGAGATGGAAAATGAATGTAGATTGTTGATGTGTAATGATCTGGATGTGGATGCATTTGATGAGACATGTTTGAGTTCCTATTGAAATCTTCAAAATGATTGATGCTTGATTGCAGATTTGACAAATCCGTGCTCATTTTGTGACATTATTTCTTTTGAAATTTTAAGACATTTAAGACATTTTTGAGATTTATATAGGATAAATGTATTCTGGGGATCAAACCCAAGACCCAAGAGTTACACAGTGCGCGGTTGAACTGCAGGAACACAAGGAATTGAAACCTGAACAATACAGCGAGTAATTGTTCTTTAATGACAAGATGTTTTTATCCCTGTTTAATTCTCTATTAAAAGCGCACTACAAATAAAAAGACGCTCATAAAATTATTCATTCATAGTACTGAACTATGCTTAATGGGACATTTATAATTGTACCAAGTGCAATACTTGGTGTCCTTTCTGCCATTACTGTATAAATATAGTTTAAATTCTGAGATGTTTTTGGATGGTGTCTCATTAATTTATACATTGTTATGAATATGTTGAAGATGACATTTGAAAGCATATCAATAAAGAAGGCATTGTCTTCACTTAGTTGAGATGAAGGTTTTTGACTGTGATAGAAGGAAAGGGTTGTAAATGCTTAACAGCAGGGTCTGTCAACCTTTTTTCGATCTCAGTCCACCCAGGAACTCCTTAATACAAGAAAAACTGACAAGTTTTGTTCCGGTCTGCCAATGAGCTGCCTTCTTTGCCATTTCTGGATTCACTTTTTGTCTGACAAAGACAATGCAAAAAGTATATTTGCTTAAAGATGGTTTTATATTATATAGAAAAAAATTATGCAATGTTTTTTTTAAATATAAAAATTTACCCATATTTTAATGTTTTCCATTAAAACAAAAATATTGATATCTTTTCTATATCAGTTCATGGACCCCCATCTAAATTCTCTGTGTTTCAAGGGATGAGACCTAGCTTGTATCTGCAATAAACATTTTTTTGCAAAATTCTTATGATTAAGACTGAGAAATACTTGAAACACTATACAAAAGTAAACTTGCAGGATTTTGTTTTCTTTTTGTGCATTTTAATGGTTTGTAAAACATTTACTTACATTTACAACTATTAGAGACATAAAAGTTACAAACGGAATTGACCTGCAGTTTGCATTGCAAAATGTTACATAAATAAAACTCATATTTATAAATATCTCTTTTATAAACATATAAATAGTTTTTAAAACATAAATACATTTATGCGAGAACGAAATACATGAATGTACAGCAGCAGCAACAATATACAGCTTTTTATCCACATTATCCGCTGTGTCTTTTATTTAATGCATATGTTTGATCTATTGATTTTATATCATTTGTATGTGTCATTGTCCCCACAATTGGTGCTTGTAGTGGCTTCGTACCATTAGTCCCATTCTTTGATGTCTTTCCTCAGGACAGACTAAGTCGTTCCTACTCTATCCAAAATCAGTGACGTCCTTGATGCGCTCTGAACAAAGACAACATGTTGTTAGATGGATTCGCAAAGACATCTGCTGCGTCACTTCAGCCTCTTACATGCGTACATGACACTGACGTCATAATTTTTGTGTACAATCCTACATCATAGAGTCAGATACTGTTTTCATCAATTTTACTATTTCAGACTATTTCATTCATAGTACACACAGTGAAACTCTATTAACCATCACAAGAGTCAACATTAAACTATAACATAATGAGCTGGCTACCTTTAAGCATTTATCACTTATTATAACATCACTTGAAGCCTTTTGCTTTAAGCAACTTATTTGTAGTCATTCAATGAATGCTCAATATGGCAGATGATAAATATCAAATACACAGTGGCACAAAAGGTAGGTGTGCCAATGTACAATATCTAAGAAAGTATCTCTTACAGATTAATTTTTTTAAGTTTAATTCTAAAACGACCCTTCCGAAACAATTCTTCATTTAAATGCATAAAACAACCTAAAAAGATTTTGGAAGTTGGATATCCTTTCTGATACTCACCATGAAAGATTGTTTACAGAGGGGTAGTGAGACGGTTGGCAACCCATTCCACTCATTGTTCCTATCCTATCCATCTTGTGTCCAAAGCATCCGCTCCTGGCTGTCGTTCCGCCTTTCTTAGATCCAGCTCTGTGTCTCCTTGATCCGGGCTGGTCGTTCATGATCCGAGCCCACATGCCTTTGGCCCGGGTGTCCATTCGGAAGTCCCGGAGAAGGCGTGCTCTGTCCTCCACCCTTCTTTGACTCTCATCTGATGCTAGGAACTCGGACAGCTCGTCTCCAAATAGTGCACTGAGAGACTATAGGATACATGGAACAAATGAACATCAATCATGGAGCACAATTTTACATGTTACAATGTTTAGATAACTAGTGTTTTGGAGTTGTCTTCGATTTAGAACATTGTTACATACCTTACATCTACTTAAATGTTAATATATACAATGTGAAAATGGGGAGATGTTTTCTGAACTTAAAGAACCATTTATGCTGAAATGGCTCTGCTGGGTTTGAAAGTTGGTTTAGATTTTAGAAAATGCCAAAAGTTTGTCCAAAAGCATGAACACTAGTCAGTCTACTGTACATGTGCTATTGTGAGACAAAAAACGAATATTTTGCTACTTAGCCATAAAAAATTGCACTGTTCAAAATTATGTGCTAACTCTCTGAATGAATAAACTTGACTGCTAAGGGCCAGATGAGGTAAAACTTTCTAGATAGTTTTATTTAGATATCTAATACACATTGAAGAACAGTAATGAACATGTAACATAAATCTTGAAATACAAGCACATTGTGTAACTTGTTTGAAGAGTCTCCCAATCCAATATATTTGTTAAACTTAAAATAACAATTACAGTTATTTTGGTTGTTCTTTTATAGTATAGCACATTTAATCGATCTATGAGATCTTATTAAAACTACTGTGGGAAAAGTACAAATGAAATATAATTTATTGCCATCTATTTAGAATACATTGCAACTGTGAATGTGGGTTTTCTTATTTGGCCTTGAAAGAATCAGAGCATGTTTGAGTTCACATTTAAATATTTTGTTTTTCTTATCACGACAAATCAGAAAACAGTTTGAGACACTGTTGTGTTCTCTTTTGAAACTAGTGAACAAGTGAAATAACTGGGACCGTCTCTCTAGCACAGGTCCATATCTCTAGGCTATATTTAATGTAACTGCTGGTATTAGCAAATAATCAAACATTGAAGAAATCTCATTCGCGATGTTCTTTCCCATCCCCATATTTGCGCGTCAAAGCGCACCGCGCCTTCGGAACTAGTGTGCTTTGATGTTTCATGTCATTTCTATGTAAACATAAAATTTGACGACTTATTTTATGACATAACCCAAGTAATATGTCGTGAAAGTAAGAGAAACAGAACATTTGTCTCATAGGTTTCAAGACAAACATTGTGCGCGAACAAGTGCCCAAGTGGCCACTGGAGATTCTGACTCTCTTCATGACCAAATGATGCTGAGGTCGGTTGGCTACTGCGTGATGGTTATGACACTATTGATGAAAACTTTTTTATTTTGACCATCAGATAGTGAATACTAATTTAAACACGTTCGGTATTGTTTACTAAATGTAAAAATATCTGCGCTTAACGAGGTTGCTAACAATTTACGCGTCACTCTGCCGAGTTCGACACTCTGTATAAACCTCTTAAAAATAAGACCACTCACCCTCTGTTCCGCCTGCGTTAATGGTTTTGTCTCTGTACTGGCTGATAGAAGAGTCAGAATAAGTCCACAAGCCACCAGATGCGAGGTGATCATTGTGATGAAGCTTCAGAGAGCAGATGATCTCAATGTAGAAGTTTATTTAAAGGGAACACAATCACAGCCCTTCATTTACTCCCAGAGGTTTCGAGCTCAACTCTTAGTGCATGCAACCTCTGCTCAGGGTTTTATAGCGGTTATGACATCACCTCGGTGACGTCATGCCGCCCCCCTTCCGTGCTTCACCTTCGCCAGTTTCTCCATTAGGTACCAGCGTCATAGGTTACCCTTCATTATCAATGAGCAATAGAAAGCGATGCAGAGCTTTGAATTGATCACAAGATATTGAATGTTCATTTTAGTGAATGGTCGGAATTCATCATGTGAATTCATTGACGATCATTATAAATCACCATAAAACTGAACGTGAAACAGGATGTATAATCATTAAGAACATCAAACGTTATTACTTTATAATGTGCTCATTTAATTGCAGCTTTTGAATTGAATGTATTTACAGTTGCCTTAACTGTTCTTGTGCCATTTGTTAAAATACATATTGAAAGCATGCGGCATAATGTACTTGTCAAGAACAGATTAAAAATATGATTGGCATGTAACTCATGGTCAGCTGGACCATGATCAAGAATGGATCAAAATAAAAAAATGATGAAGAAATAATAAAGAAATAACCTTAGTCCTTATTATTAATACGGTATCATCAAACCAACGCTGTTTGCGTTAGGGTTAGAGCAGCACATCCTCCGTCATTCAGAATTGAGACGCACAAGGCACCTTCTCGCTCGAGACACTGTGTGGCAGTATATGCTGTCTACAAATGATTTCAGCAATCCATCACTTTAGTGTTCATAATCCATATCAAACAATTATAAATGAAGCTATATAGTTTGAATGAGCTGATGTGTATTACATATACACATGAAAGAAGATCTCAATGGACAAATGGCAGTGGTTTTATGTGTTGGTTTCGAACACCTTTATTCAATTCATATGTCTTTAATTAGAAAATTATTTGTTATTTTTTGAGAAAACTACCATTCAAATATCATTTTATTTCAATATTTCAGACAACACAATGAAGCCACACTGGAAATAGTGAGTCCTGTGATGGACTTGCCACCTGTCGAGGGTGTTTCCCTTCCTTTGGCCCACAATATGCTGGGATAGATGCCAGTACTTCCTATGACCCCACATCAGTGGTATAAAAAATGCATGGATGAAAGGATGATGAAAATGAAGGTGGATTTTAGATCAAATGTTGAACTGTGTTCAGAAGACAAGGGTATTTTTCCATTTCATTATACTATGTCAGGTAAATTATTTAAATATTTCGTTAATAAAATAGATGTCAGGTAAATTCCATAAATGTTTTACAAATGTCAGGTCAAATTGTGTAATACATTATTTTAAAAGGATACGTTGTGAAAGATGACTTTTTGTGGCATTTAAACTTAATAGTGTTTCATGCTTTTCAGTGCATGATTATTGTAGCCAAAATAATTCACGACAACAAAATGATCATAGTATCAAAATTACGTATATAAATAATGCCATCAGTCAAATCATTATTTTGGGGTTGTCTCTCTTTCTTGCCCAATGAACGCAAGTGTAGGGAGGCAAAAAAAGACTCTTAAAGCAAAAGTTTAAACACATGCATCACCATGTTAAAGTATGTTCAAGTTTTTATGTTAAAGTTTCAACCAGATACCAGCGCTGAATTATTTAGAATATTATAATATGTGAAATATAATAATCACAGTTATTAATGTTACAGTTATTGTCAATATACTGTAATATTGTGACAACATTTAACCGAGGTCTTCTTCTAATAGGGTGGATGATGTTTAATAGAGTTTTGTAAATAAAACTTATGTATGTGGCTATACAGAAATTGACTTAAACACAACGTAAGAAATATTTTGTGGAATAAAATGCATGACAGCCAGGAGTTGGAAAAGTGTTTGATCAAGTCATTAATAGTCATTCATCTTGTTTATGATATAGTATTATGCCTATGCACTATTTCTGTACATTCTAGACAAATTTCAGATAAGAATTAATACTTTGTGAAATCGGAATGGCATCCAATGTTACCTATAACCGCACCTCATGTGTGGTCATTCAAATCCTTTTTCTATAGTAAAGCCAAATAATGTTAGGGTATTCCCACCTATGAACAACAATGTACAGTCACTTGATGACCTGCAGTGCCAAGGACTTCATACATGACTTGGTACGGAGTCATTGATGGTCCATGTCCTCTACAGTAATATATGAAACAGGTCTAAAAAGCATAGGTTGCCAGACAACCATGAAACAGCGATCTTAACTTTTTACTTGGCAGTCTGAAATGAATGATTTCGGTGGAAAGGTTCACGGGGGTTCATACACACAATAGCTCTGACATTATGAGTCCTGACAGCCTGAAATGTGGTGTTCATAAAGGCGGGCATATAGACTTGGAAAAGTGTCATTTAGCAGACACTTTTTATCCAAAGTGACATTAGACTACACTGTTTGGAGGGACAGCCCACCTAGAGGGGATCTGAAATCTCAATTCAAGTCACCCCTGTCTAGGATAATGCCACCAATCACTCTTAGCTCAATATCATTCTTGTCCTTTGGTTGACATAATTCTGGATTTTCTTGTTCCATGTTTCACACCTGGATTAGTAAATCATTGTGCGTGGTCGCGTGTTTCAAGATTTCACACTGAATGCTTGGGTTGTAACTTTGATAAGAGACGTAGAGCACATGCCAATGAAATCTCAGTTCACATGCACAAGTTAATTTTTTGTATTTTTGCTATTAAAATTATTTTTTAACTGTGATTGTCAAATGGTAAAACTAAACACAGTAACTGTACAAGTACATTTACAATAAGAATATTTCATGATTTTAGCACTAAAATACTTTTTTTGCACCTTGCCATTACTACTTTCTACCACTTGTTTCATCTTTTACCTTTTATGTAAGACTATACTGTATATTCACCCGCATTCTTGCAGGTATAGAAACGATGACACACTGTATTTTATTTGTTTGTTTTTTAAACACAAACAAATACATTTTAATTTTACTAAAATAATTTAAATTACGGAATTGAATTAATGTGACATTCTGTCTTTGATGTGTAAACTCAGGTAAATGGGTAACAACAGTACCTATTTTTTTTCTTAAACTAAGTTATATATTTGAGAACATTTGGAATATATATATTGACCAATTAACATCCAGCACCAAGACTATCAATTTTTATAGACATTTATTGTTAAAAAACTGGAAAAGGAGCAAAGTATGACTCTAAAGGACGTGATCATTTCCCTTCATAAAATGGTTACGACTGATTCTAAAATGTTTGACCTTTTGAAAAAACCACACTGCTTTGTCCATAAGATAATTTCCCAGATGTAAAAGGGATAAAAGCTTTTCTGCGGTCTCAAAATGGTATTCAAAACCTGCAAAAGATATCCGTTGGTCTTGTTTAACAAAAGGAAATGATACGGATCACGGATATGTGGAAAAAGTGGCCAACTTTCAAAATTTTGCTCAGGATGGTAATATATCTTGACAGTGTAATGTTTAGATTTTTTTAATATAGTGTACTACGGTGGTCACCAACCCTGCTCCTGGAGATCGACCGTCCTGCAGACTGCAGCTCCAACCCTGCTTCGGCACACCTGTCTGTAATTATCAAGCAAACCTGAACACCTTGATTAGATAGTTCAGGTGTGTTTGCTTGGGGTTAGAGCTGAAATCTTCAGCACGGTCGATCTCCAGGAGCAGGGTTGGTGACCACTGGCATTACGCTTAAACGATATACTGTACATAGTACCTTTTATAAATAAAAACAATCATATTTTTGTACAGAGTAAATTGGTTTTTACTTTATGCTTTTGACCAAATTTAGACACAGAAATGTCCCTTTCAGCAAATTGTATAACATTAAATAAAATACTGGTCTCAAATGCACACATTACAAATCAATAAACTGTTAACCTAAATGTGATAAAGCACTTGCATGAAATAATAAATAAATAAAGTATCCTTTTATTAATAAAAGACATAAAAACATTATCTCATTAATTAAGCCTTTAATCAAAGATTCTTTTTAAACCTATTAACACGATCTCATGGCAATTTGTAATAATTTTACAACGCAAGGTGGCTCATTTGTATGGTTTATTACGATCTGCTTTTGCTCCTTTGATATAAAGTTTAGGGGTGGGGCTTCATTGTTGCCTTTTTCTAAAAACGTCACACATACATTCATAGTTTTCTAGCAATCTCTGGAACTTCTGACAGTACTGTCTCCTTATGATAAAGGACTTTTCATGAATTGGCTTTGGATAAAAGCATCAGTGTAAAGATCTTCAAGAATGATTGTGCCTTTTACTTCAGGCTTCTCGTTTCTGTGGTCAGGCTCATAGTGCCTGCAGAATTGACTTGAATTGATCTTTGGGACATCACCAGAAATTTAGTGACTTTTTGGTGTATTTGCGTGTATTTTAGTGCCTTTTTTCTGACGTGTTTAAAGGGTAATTTTTATTATTATTATTAAAAAATAATTTGACATCTGTTTAATCTTCTCAGAAGTTACAACTTCACCAACGGTGAGTTACACCCCTGTCTGTGTACATTTGTAAAGGTCAATTTAATTGAGACAATACCTCAGGAACACAGTAAAGCTGGTGTCTTCTGGAGTTGTTACATTTCGCCTTTAATTGATAATGCAGTCTTTTACATTATTATAGTTTAACTATGAAACCACCCTGCCAACTGAATGCTTTAAGGGATAGTTTACAAAAACAAAACTTTTATTTATCATTTACTCATGTACTTCCAAACAACACTGCCCCCCATTGATTGAATGAACACAAAACTACTGAGACATTTCTCAAAATATCTTCTTTAGTGTTTCCACAAAAGAAAGTGACATACACAGATTTTGAATGACACGAGGGTGAATAAATGATGAAACAATTTTTATTTTTCAGTGAACTATACATTTAACTGTTACTGCGATTTAGGTCCATCATTCCCATAAACTCAATACGTAGGGTCCTACTGTAAGTTTGTTCAAATCCTACCTATAAGCAACTAAAGCAACTAAATATAGATTTTTTAGGCAGTAAGTCAACTTTTAATTTTAGGTTTCATTGAGCTTTGGACACATTTCAGTGCCATGTTGACCGTTTGGAATAACAAATTCTGCTTCTCATATTCTCATACATTTAATGATGTTGTAGATTTTTCCCAATGACATCATGAAAAATATCATAACATTTTTTCTCTGTCTTGTTTAACCCTAACCACAAAATGTTATATGCCTAATTTTTAATATACTTTTCAGCTTTCATGTGGCGGAAAAAAGCAGAGAAGTTTAGATCAGTACGCAGCGAGCAGCGGACTCTCGAGTTCAACGGTAAGTATTTCTGCAAGCGCTGAGCAACTGTGCTGCCCGTTTGGGGCCGGTTCAAGACAAACTACATGTCTGTTAGAATCCTATAAATAACAGTTTTATTATGCCTCTTTTTGAATGCTTTTTACAAAGTGTGTCTCTAAAAGCTTTCACATGTGGGACTGTTCAGCGGCTGCTGCGTTCAGGATGGGAACAGAACGGTGATGTAAGGGGTCAGAGCAGCGGTTGCGCTTGTACCAGCGCTGAGGATATTTTCATAGTATGATACAAAGCACATGGATATTCCTACCCAACTGCTATTCGCATCACTGTCACAGAGTAAAGGTAACCAATAATGTCATTTCTGTGTTGAACAGACCACACCATTTATACTCAAAAGCTAAGCTGTCTTTCTGATACTGTACGTTTCTGTTGTTAAAAATAAACTAGTATGGATACTGATGCAAGCAAACAAAATATGGAAAATAGAAGTAGCAGAACTGGAAAAATTCTACATAGACGACAATTGTGTGATCCACAAATGAGAAAAACATTTTTCTTGCTCGAAACATGCATCTAGTTTGCACCTTATTGTATTTCCGTACCCAAGTGCCCAGCAGGCCTCGAATTGATTTGACTGAAAAAAGTAAGATTTAAAAAACAAAATGAACAGTATGCTCCATTCTCTTTAATACAAATACCAGGTTCTTTTTGTCAAAAAGGAAGGCATGTTCTGTAAGTGACCAAAATCCGAAAATGTATTTACCAAATGTTCACGGTTACTCAAGGACCGAATCGTTTTTGGGGGTAACAGTTATAAATAACATGGATTATGCAACGTTTTGGAAGTAATGAGTAATGCATTATCGTTTGAATTGATATCATAATACCCTATGCTGAGTTGTGGAATATTCCAAATGGTCTTTAGTTTGTTGCTAAGGTTTTCTGGCCAGTTGCTAAGTGGTTACTGGGCCAGGTTGAAAGAGCCGCCCCCAGGGGCCAGGCTTGGGTCCCTTCATCATTTCTAGTGCATCACAACGCAAAAGTAACTAACAAGTTACCTGTAACATAACATACTACTTTCTTTAGCAGTAATGTGAGGTAATGTTTCGTTATAATGTGTTTTGTATTGAATTCAACCTTGGACATCGTTGAACTCATTAAACTGCTGACAACTGTGACAAATCGTCAGAAGTTAGTGCTCAACTGCCTATTTAATGAGGTGTTTCATTGGTTTGTCAAACAAACTTGAGAAAAGTCGCCACATGATGAAAAAGTGAGGTACAGCACATGGTACGGTATGCTGAGGTCAACAGCTATTCCAGGACGAATTAAATTTGCCTGCTACATCTTAAGAGGAACTGCCTGGTTTTAATATTAGTGCGGTTTGTGTTTAGGAGTTAGCAATAACCGTTAAAGCATATGTTATGGCTAACATGTACTGTTTTAATGCAAATGGTGTCGAGAAGAACACTAGCGCAGTAGTTTACACCAGATTTGAAATCAAAAGTTACAGCCAGTTTTACCACATCATCATTTTAATAAGAAACAACCCAAAATATTCATGTGTTAAGCATTATAACAGAACATTTGGTAACACTTTCTCAATACAGTCTCATTTGTTAGCATTACTTTTTGCATTAGCTAACACTAACTAACCACGAGCAATATATTTTTACAACATTTATTAGAAAAAAACATTGATCATTGTTTGTTTACATTAGTTCATTGTGCATTGACGGTGACACAACATGTATCAGGAAAGGCTGAAATTAACATTAACTAAGCTAATAAATCCTGTAGTGGTGCATTGTTCATTGTTAATGCAATGTTAACAAACAGAACCTTATTTTATTGGTGTCTGAATTCAGTAATTCTTATTCTTATTTTTTTGCCACATTCCTAAACACTGTTAAACAACTCATAATTCAAAAGTTTGGGTGAGACATTGTTGTTGTAAAACTAAATGCAAAAGGAACATTTTCAAGGAGGGATGTCATTGTCAGTGAAAGAATGCAACAATTTGTTTCATATAAAAGTCCCGTTTTAGATGGACAGACTTACTCATATTCAAATACTTCCACATGGCACCATCTACATACTATAACAGTGGTGCAAGGAAAAAACATTTAGTTTTGTAGTTGATGTACCAGATACCATCTATTTAAGTTGATGTACCATCTATTCGGCCAACTACTGTCGCAAAGAAAACTTTTGACGTTTGGCATAAAGTCTGTGGATTCTGGCCCATATCCTGGCCAAGAACCACCTACTTCGGTGATAAGGGTTGGATTAAAAAAAGCAATATACAAGGCAAAGTTTTTCTTGAAATGTTCTGTTCAATGCGCTCCTTGTACACACTTCCATTTTCAAGAGTTGCTCGTCTATATGGAAATGTAAAGATTTCTAATGTATAAATGGTGTCAATTTTGTGCAATATTGTATGTTGGCATATTATCAAAGGTATTTTAAATAGTTAACGAAAAGTGAATGTCAACATAACATGGGGTTGTCAGATTGTATAAATTCAATGGTTAACACGACAATGGATTTTGGATAATCTGGATGGATTTCACTAATTTCAAAGTGAAATTAATCATCTAATTTTGAAAATACACACTCAACATAAATCATGTCTTCAAACTATGTAGGTGGGATGTAAAAGCATTTAAACGATCTTTTATATACTTTACATCTATACATATTTTATGTATTGATACGGAGCTGAAATTAGTTAAAGCTGCCTCCCTTATGGATTATAATCACATCAACAAAATGGTCACTGGGTTTAGTCCGGCTTCTGCAACTTCTGTTTCTAATTCATGTTCACGTCCACAAAGCCCTGTGTGCAGTCTGGAATCTGCATGCAGTCCCACACAGATACCAAACACAATTATAGAGAAAAATACACGGCTGTTTTGTCAGCAAAAATGATTAACAAATATCAAGACATAGAAACAAGATCTTACACCAGTCTGGCTTGGTTGTTCCAGTACATTTCCATAGACATTTTTGTTGCAATATATCCGCCAATATCTGATGCAGATATTAAATAGGCTATTTATGTAAATTGTTACTTGTAAATGATGAACTGAGATTTTAGTTAAGTGAAAATTTGATCAACAATTAGCCTACTTATTCTCAACCTTCATTCATCTTCGGTACACAAATTAATAAATCCAAAGACCTTTCTGACCCCCCATAGACAGCAATCCAACTAGTGGTATAGTCAAAGTCATTAAAATAGTCCACGCGACTGCAGTGGTTCAACCTTGATATTATATAGCGATGAGAATACTATTTGTGTGCAAAGGTCTGTGAAAGTACATGAATCTCAGCAATTAATTGAAAAGCTGAATGCCACAATGCATGCTATTGTTTACACCATCATAGTACAAACTCATCCATGACTCCCAGTATGCAAAAAAACAACAACCCAGAATGCACTTCAAAATACAAATTTCTACAGTTTAACAGGAGTTTACTCTATAATTTTTGCCCTTTTGCCGTGTTGTTTACAACATTTCTACAGTGTAATAATCCTCTTTTTGTACATTTTATATTGTACGAATTTAAAAATAGTAAAATACAAACCTGGATGTTGCACGTTCAATACAGCACTATAATCACACCCATAATAAAAATGGGCACAAAGTTGTGCTTGGTGTCTGTTGCCTAAACCCCAGTTTTACAGTAGGAAGGTCTGAAGTATCTGGAGGTTAACCGCTACTCTGGGATCAACAGTTTAATGGTGGCAAACTCTGGCTGCGGTTCAAACCCGGCATCTTCTGGCATGTTGTGCAGCAGGGTACCAGAGCGATTGCATGGAAAAGCTGTTAAAGTGGGCACGGCAATAGTGATGAACATGTTTCCAAAAGGTCTCTCCAAATAGATGGTCATTGTAAGTTTGTTTTCCCACGTAGTTCTGTCAAGATGTAGTTCATAAAATCAAAATACAGTAATAGTTCAAAGTAACCTTTTCTCTCAAGAGGAAGATCCAACCATACAGGTGTGCACTTTTTGCGGAAACCACACATTTTTAATACTGATGTACATGAGTCTCAACTCTCTTTTTTAGACAGCTTCATTTGAAAGTGTTTTACTGTTCTATTTAGAAAGCCCCTTTAAAATGGCATAGCTCATTGTGTTGTACTTTGAGTCTTGTAATGCATTAAAAGTTTGGGACATTATTTACTAGAGCATGAACTCATCTATTTTTTGTCCATGACTTAGGGTCAGCAATTTGAACAAATGTCTTAACCATTAAATTTGGGTAACTTATGCCAGGCTGTTTATTTGTGCAACAGACATCAATAAAACAGTATCTTTAACTTCACCCTGCATTCTGAAAATGTTTAGTTGTTTGACCCTTTGGGTCAAGTATGGTCATTTGATTTAAAACCAATGGTTGGGTTTGTTCATATTTAGTACGTTACTGTAGCCTTTTCCACTAACTGTTTTTATTTCATTCAAAGTTTATGCTAAAATTTACAGTTTTAAAAATGCACACACACACACGCAGGCACACGCACATGCACACACACGCACACACACACACACAGACACACACACGCATACAAACAAATGTCTGTCTTACACTGTTAAACTGATGTTTCGTATCAAATTTAGCAAACGATTGCAGACAAATGGATTAATTTACAAATTAAACAATTATAACTCATGTTTATGATCAGGTCCATTGTTCTCTATCTACACCGTCGTGCCTTTGATTTATTTCACATTAAATCATTTCAGCTTAAAACAACTGATGAGTAGCTAACAGCATTTTGATACCCATCCAAAAACTAACCAAACCTGAGAGATTGCTGACTGTCACCACAGAGCATAACAAAGCAATCACTATCGGCTTGTTTATATTTACCTTTTAAGACTTTCATTAAAAATGTTACAGTTTGACTTTTGAGGACAGAAGCCCATTTTAAAAGTCCATTTATTCATCAGCAATGTTTTTTTTAGATATGGCCTATGTCTTTGTTAAAATGGCTGAGCAAGTTAACATAAGCATAGCGAAAAATTGGAAAATTAGGAATCTGAACAATGCAATGTATTTATAAGAAATATTCTTTAAGATGCAGTGGTTGTACTCTCTAGTTTGCCTTCAAAGAGTAGTGACATGAAAGGAATAATGTTCTACAAAGACAAAACGCAACAACTCATTTTGTTAAAACTGAGTTATGACTGAAACTGTATGTGTTACACTATGACTTGTTTTGCCAACTGCTCACATTCTGAAAACCGCATTTAACCTTAAAACCAAGTACATTTGAAGCCAATTTTAAAGCTCTGAAGTTTCAGTGTTTGCATTGAAAATACAAAAATGTCATAATTTATTCACCCTTATGTCGTTTAAAACATGTATATAAGTGTTTATTCTGTGAAACACAAAGAAGATATTTTAAGAAAAGTGGTTTTGTGCCCATACAAAGAAGTCAATGGGGGCCAGTGTGTCATTAATGTATCTTGATAAAAGCTGTTGACCTACGTCACAGGTAAACCACAGGTAAATCAGAGTAAACTATAGTTATGTGAGGATAATCGCCTAATGTTAACATATTGTTGTTTTTGTTACTTAATATGTACCTTTAGCCTTATTCTCTTCATTTTGAAAATATGTATTCTTCATTAACGGGCTGTAGAAACAATCTCGGTTGACTTCATGCGGTCTGATCATTTTTTTCTGGTTCATATATTCCATGAGTCATGCAGCGTGTCTGACAATAGCTCAAATTCACTTTTTAGGGAGGAAAAAAGAAAAAAAATGGGTTAATGTTTTATATGTTTTGCCAATGAAGGAGAGGAAGGCAGCCCTTGCAGTGACCGGGAAAGCGGGCAGCTATAAACTAAAAGCTCTCAGCTTTATAAGACTTGGGGCGACATCTCTCTGGAGATTTTTTTTCTCAATTATTACCATCATTTGTCATCACATTAGCGACTGGCTCAGATCCTGGAAGGTTGCAATTGACTTTTTAAACAGCATTTCCACAATCAGAATCCAGTCCAGTTGACACTCACAACCTCAAGCCTTTGATCTTTTTATCGTGTATTTAATTTACAGCCTCTTTTACCTTGCAGACAAATTGCCTGTGCTGAACTTAAACTACCCCAAATGTGGATCATTGAGAAGAAATGTAGTGTCATTTTTCTAAATAGTAAGACCTAATTTCGTCAACAACCATATGAAAACTTGAGGTATATTAGGTAGGGACATGAGATATATAGCCCAGGATATCATATTTGGAATGAACACAAAGGAAGATATTTGGAAGAATGTCAGAAACCAAACAGATGTCATCCCCCATTTGCTGCCATAGTAGGGAAAATAAATACTATGAAAGTCAATGGGGGTTGAGATCTGTTTGGTTACTGACATTCTTCCAAATATCTTCCTTTGTGTTTAGCAGAACAAATACATTTAGGCTATACAGAATTTTCATTTTTGGGTGAACTATTCCTTTAACTCCCAGACTACTTCTAGAAACAAATATAAGTGCACTAATTACTAATACATTTGATATAGATTCAGTATAAGGACAAGACTATAATATTAAATCAAATGTAAAAATTCAGAGTGTTGCAATGTTGCCCCATTTCCCCCCGCTCTCCACTACTGTATTAATGAATACTCAGGTTTCATATACTATTATACTGAAACAGTACAGTACAGTAGGCCTACTGTATACTGATTTTTGCCAACTTTATAGTTTGGAAGTTTGCCGAATTTTGGACAACGATGTCTGAATTTAAAGTAATTATAAAACACAGTTTACAACCCATTTCACGTCTTTAATGTGAATTTCAGTGTGAAACAGAATATTCAATAAGCTAGAAAATGGATTTGATTTTATAAAAAAAATAACTGGTGTTTAAAAATAAGAAGCGGAAAAGAAAATTTGTTAGCAACATTTTGCAAAAAGGTTGAATTTGTTAACAATTGATGCATTAGCTAACAAGAACGAACAATAAATAATTCTTCCACAGCATTTGTTCATGTTTGTTTGTTCTACAGCATCTAAATTCATGTTCATTTCAGCATTTGCTAATATATTATTAAAATCAAACGCTGTAACTGTTAATATTAGTTAATTGACAACTAACAACTAACAAGTCTGTTTACGGAAGTTACACCACTTTGCGGCCATGTTTGTAACGGCCTGCTATTTCAGTAATTAAAAGGGGGAAAACATTTTTTTACAATTGCTGGAATTTTTTTTTTACAAATAAACAACATATTTCAATGCAATCTCATGAGAATTCATACATACTTTTAGGGTGGCTAATTCATATGAATTCGCACGATCTTATTAGCAGGTCTTAGTAGCTTTTGCACCAGTGGGGTTAGGGGAGGGCCGCTTCAGTATTGCTTTTTACCATATATTTTTTTGTACGATTCACATCGTACGAATTCATACGAATTAGCCACAGGTTGGCAAGCGCCTCACAGGTCTCTGTGAGGAGCCCCGCCCCAGAGAATTGTCAGTCTTTATCGATTGACGATTTGATCTTTTTACTTGAGGGCGTGACTTTCATCGCTAAAATGTTACAAAGGAAAATGTGTATCTATGAATTATACACAATAAGATAATGAAAACCAAAAAGTGGTACAAAAATAAGACCTTAATTAAAGAACATCGTGAGAATTGTTTAACTTGAAACTAAAAACTAATTTGTAACTGCATGTCTTTTTGGAAGTGTGTTTGACTTTTAATAAACTCTAATGTTAATCATTTTGATTCATACACTTTTCACTTAATGCTAAATTGTACTTTTTCAGCATATTACGTACTGACTCATATGTCAATGTGCAAAGAATTTGAATGTTGGTTAATCTGGATCGCCCCATCATGTCCATAATGAAAGTAAGATCACCAAATGTTCAGGAACCTGTTTACACCTGTATTAAAAGCTGTACACTTGGGATTGAATCAAATAAATGTACACCCCATTTTTTTTATAATTTACATAATCTCTGGGCTCCAACTCATCCTGCCTTTCATCCTGCTTACCTGATCTTCAGCTTCTTATCTCCCAAAGGGCGTCTTACGTCTGTCCTGTGATGACAGTGCAAACTCGGAGGCTTCAACACTGCCAAGATTTTTCTCACAATGCTTCCTTGTTTTAATCTTTTTAATCTGTAAAATAAATTGTTATATGATGCCAAAATGCCTCTGGGTTATTCTCATCTAACACAATCCCAGCAATTTAATTACGAAAATACTTTGTCATCACTGTAGTTTTTATCTAGAAATCAGATAAAAGATCAACTTTTTTATTTGCACTTACAGTTTCCCCAGGGAACTGCTCTAAAATCCATGTGTGGCCAATTTATAATGTCATTAAAGTGGAAACGGGGTGGCATGGTGGGTAGCATTGTCACAGTCTTGTCTGCCCCTTTATGCTTCCGGTGCTCTCCGTTGCCTGTGTTTCCGCCCAAACTACATTTCCCATGATCCTCCACACTCCCTCACCTGTCTCTTGTTTGCAATCCCCACACCTGTCAGCAATTATCCTCATCACCTCATCTCATCACCTCATCACCTATTGATACTCACTCTGTTGCCCCCATTGTTGTTCGGTTCTCTCTGTTGTTTGTATTTATAATAAATATCCTTATTTGCAAGATATCTCTACGTCTCCAGTCTGTGGCCCCATGTGACAGCATTGTAGCATCTGTGGCGAGACACCCGTTGCACAATCAGCGTCGCCATGGAAACTAAGGATGTTAACACAGCGCACCTGCCGGCCGTCAGCACTTGATCCTCATCGCCGGCCAGCATAAAAGCCGAGAGAACAGAGCTGTTGGCGAGCTTCGTCTCGTAATGACAAGAGAACTAACATATTCTCTTTTCTTACAGAAACAGATGGCTGACGACCGGCAGACACCCACGTACGCCTATTCACCCCAGAGCACCATTCACTGACGCACCAGACTGCTATTTCCCCACTGTGAACTTCACTTTGATCACTTGCCTGTGAATAAACCACCCACCGGGGCTTGTTACTGCCTTTCTGTGTCTGTTTCGTTGCTCTGCCCGCCACATCTGGTGGAGAATGCGGGCACAGTAACCAAGTAGGGAACAGACTCGGACATTCAAGTAATTCTTTGCTCTACTTACAGGAATCCGCTCTCTCTCTCTCTCGACGTCCATCGCCATGGAGGAAATCATCCGACACCTGACCGATATCACCATCCTGCAACAGCAGTTCTCGGAGCAGCAAGGCAAGATCGGGCCGAACAGGTGATGGAGAGAATGAGGGAGGCTGCAGCCCTGGTGCCTCTGCCAGATGCGCATTCGTCCGCCCACCATCTCCTCACCAAGTTAAGTGATCAGGATGACATCGAGGCATATCTTCACACCTTTGAAGTTGTCGCAACTAGCAAGGCGTGGGATAAGTCCGAGTGGGCGAAAGTGTTGTCACCGTTCCTGACGGGTGAAGCCTAGCGTGCGTACTTCTCGTTACAACCCCTGGCGAATGAAGATTACGAGGCCTTAAAGCAGGAAAACCTCACCCGGGTCGACTTATCCCCCATGGGCGCGGCCCAGCAGTTCCAGCAGTGGACGTATGATGATCACGCGCCAGTACGGATGCAAGCGGCCCAACTCACATGCCTCGCGCACCTCTGGCTGCTAAAGGGGAACCCCACCGCCTTCCAGGTTGCAGAAAGAGTTGTGATCGACCACCTGCTGCGAGCTCTACCCCGACGCCTGAGAGGACCTGTGAGCATGCGTGGCCTGAGAGGACCTGTGAGCATGCGTGGCCTGAGAGGACCTGTGAGCATGCGTGGCCTGATACCTTCAAAGAGCTGATTGAGGCAGTGGAATTGGCAGAGGCATCGCTCGCCCACGACCCGTGGCTCCCACTCCTGGGGACGAGCCCATGCCCAAGGAGCCGGCATCCGCTGGACCCCGTGCCTGGCTGGCTGCGTTGTTCACCAGACACTTCCATCCGGAGCTCCAGAACGATTCATCCGCATTTATGGCAGGCCAGTCACCGCCACCCTGGACTCAGGGAGCTCTGTGACCCTGGCCCAACCCAGCGTGGTTCGACCCCGGCCCCACGGAACAAACATGATCCCAATAACCTGCGTCCATGGGGACACAGCGTGTCAGCATGCCGAGTCACCATATCTGGATGACCGGGGACCTGGCCGGTGGAAATCGGGATCATAGATGACCTCCCGGTACCTGTCTTCCTGGAACGGGACTGGCCGGGGTTTGACCAGCTGTTGTCCTCAATGGTACAGCCAGCCGGGAGTGGGAGCCACCAGTGGAGACGCCGACCACCAGCACCTCGGAAAGCTCGACCCGTCCTGATGGCCACCGAGAGCGAGCGGGAGGGTGAGTGTAGTTCCCCATCTCCTAACCTGTTCTCAGATCTTTTTCAACAGATAACCACGAGGGAATCCTTCGGGAGAGAGCAGCAGGAAGACGAATGGCTGCAGATTTGCTGGGCCCAGGTACAAATCGTGGAAAGCGAAGTCCGCCAGCCTGCACCGCACCCCCTCCCGTACTTCGAAATTAAGAATGTTCTGCTCTACTGTGCCGCCCAGAGGTGGGGGGAGGTAAAGCTGCTATTGGTAGTTCCAAAGACCAAGACCGCCACCATCCTGGAGCTGGCACATACTCACCCACCTGGACACCTGGCGGCCGCCAACACCGCTCGACACATTCGCGACCGCTTCCACTGGCCGGGCATCGAGGCCGAGGTGAAGAGGTTCTGCCAGAGCTGCCCCATGTGTCAGCTCACATCGCCCAACCGTCCTCCCCCCAGTCCTCTCATCCCTCTTCCCATCATCGAGGTGCCCTTCGAGCACATCGGGATGGACCTGGTAGGCCTGCTGCCGAAGTCTGCCCGAGGCCACGAACACATTCTCGTGGTTGTGGACTACACCACCCGGTATCCAGAGGCCATACCCCTGCGAAAGGCCATGGCGAAGGCCATATCTAAGGAGCTGTTCCTGCTCTTCAGCCGGGTGGGCATTCCTACAGAGGTGCTGACTGACCAGGGGATGCCGTTCATGTCCCGGTTGATGGTGGACCTCTGCCACCTCCTTAAGGTGAAACAACTCTGAACATCTATCACCCCCAAACCGACGGCCTGGTGGAAAGATTCAACCAGACCCTGAAGCGGATGCTACGGCGGGTGGTGGCAGAGGATGGGCACGACTGGCACCTGATGTTGCCCTATGTACTCTTCTCCGTCCGAGAGGTACCCCAGGCCTCCATCGGTTTCACCCCCTTTGAGCTGCTCTTCGGCCGACAGCCCCGCGGCCTGCTGGACGTGGCCCAGGAGGCCTGGGAACAACAACCGGCTCCCCATCGCAGCATTGAACACGTGCAGCAGATGAGGTACCGCATCGACAAGGTGATGCCTATCATGAGAGAACACCTTGCCGAAGCCCAGCGCGCCCAGAGCAGGTTGTATGACTGGATGATTACCCAGATAAAGGAACTCGGAGTGATCGAACCATACCATAGCCCCTGGTCCAGCCCCATCGTTATGGTCCCGAACCCCGATGGCACTCTCCGCTTCTGCAATCACTTCAGACGCCTGAACAAGGTTTCCAGCTTTGATGGTTACCCCATTCCCTGAGTGGATGAACTGTTGGAACGGCTAGGGAAAGCCTAGTTTATATCCACGCTCGATCTCACAAAGGGTTACTGGCAGGTTCTCCTATCCCCTGAGTCCCGGGAAATGACCGCCTTCAGCACGCTGTCAGGACACTGGCAATATCAGGTGCTGCCCTTCAGATTACATGGAGCCCCAGTGACGTTCCAGCGAATGATGGACATCCTCCTGCGGCCCCATCAAGAATATGTGGCCGCCTACATAGACGACCTTGTCATCCACTCGGGGAGCTGGGAGGACCACCTCAATAGACTGCGGCGAGTGCTGTTGGAGTTGAGGAAGGCCGGGCTGACAGCCAACCAGAAAAAATGCCATCTTGGGCTCGTCGAAGTGCAGTACCTGGGGTTCCGGGTTGGACATGGCCTGATACAGCCCCAAGCCAAGAAGGTGGAAGCCGTCCGGAACGCCCCGCAACAAATCCCAGGTACGCACTTTCCTGGGGCTAGTGGGTTATTATTGGTGCTTCATTCCGAATTTCTCTTCCCTAGCCAGCCCCTTGCCTGACCTGACCAAGAAGGGGCAGCCCGAGAAGATCGTCTGGACCCTCGAAGCAGAAAGGGCATTCAAAGCCCTCAAGCATGCGCTGTCTTCGTCCCCCGTTCTGCATCTGCCCGACTTTGGCTGCCCCTATACCCTACAGACCGACGCTTCCAACACCGGCTTGGCTGCAGTACTGTCCCAGACAAAGGAAGGCGAGGAGCACCCAGTCGCCTACATCAGTCGGAAGCTCACACCTGCCGAAACCAGGTACGCGACCATTGAGAAAGAGGCCCTTGCCATAAAGTGGGCAGTCCTGGAACTCAGATACTACCTGCTCGGACGAAGCTTCGCATTAGTGACGGACCACGCACCCTTGCAGTTGATTGTCAAAGCCAAGGACACCAACGCAAGGGTAACCCGATGGTTCCTGGCCCTCCAGGACTTCCACTTCAGAGTCGTACATCGGGCAGGGGCCTCCCACGGTAACGCGGATGGTCTGTTGAGGATATGGTCAGGCTGGACATCTCGGTAAGGTACACCCCCCCCTCCCCAACAATCTCCCCTGTCTTCCCGCAGATCCTCCCACGGTACCAGGTCGAGCTTTGGGGGGGGAGTGTGGCGAGTCACCCATTGCACAATCAGCGTCGCCATGGAAACGAAGGAGGTTAACACAGCGCACCTGCTGGCCATCAGCACCTGATCCTCATTGCCGGCCAACATAAAAGCAGAGAGAACAGAGCTGTTGGCGAGCTTCGTCTCGTAATGACCAGAGAACTAACGTATGTCTCTTTGCTTACAGAAACAGACAGCTGACGACCGGCAGACACCCACGCATGCCTATTCACCCCGAAGCACCATTCACCGACGCACCAGACTGCTATTTCCCCACTGTGAACTTTACTTTGATCACTTGCCTGTGAATAAACCACCCTCAGGGGCTTGTTACTGCCTTTCTGTGTCTGTTTTGTTGCTCTGCCCACCACACATCACAAATAGACTCAAGCCCTCCCATGACCCACAGATGATTAGCAGGTTCAGAGAATGGATGGATAGATCTTAGGAAAAATAAATCGTTTTCTTTTAATATAGGAATATGGCTCAAAAGCAGTGACAACTGAAACATATCTATTAAAATTTGAAATTAGAGTGAATGCTGCACACACCAACACTAAGAATGATGTAACTGAAATTATCAGTAAAACAATCTTTGTGATAGGAGTCACAATAATATACTACAATCTTTAAGAATGTCCCTTAAACAGTATTCTTCCTGTAGCACAAGGTCTTGTAAATGCATATGTGACACATATAATACACACATTGACATCATTTGCACTGGGAAATCGATATACTTCCGGTTGGTATAAACTGATACTACCTTTCTGAAATTCAAACACTAGATGGTTGAGTGCATAGTGCATAGTTTAAGTGCATAGTGCATAGTATATCATTTGGGACACAGCTACTGACACGCATGGTGTAGTGGCCCAGTGTATGTATTACACGCTTTGGCGCTAAACTGGGTTGCATAAATTACATCCATTACAGATTCAGAAACAATGTACAGTAGCTATTTCTAATTTTGCAGTTTCCAGGCATCTGTCATCATCTAAGTTGCGAATACTTCTTTTCTTTGTTTATGTATATACAAACCCGATTCCAAAAAAGTTGGGACACTGTACAAATTGTGAATAAAAACAGAATGCAATGATGTGGAAGTTTCAAATTTCAATATTTTATTCAGAATACAACATAGATGACATATCAAATGTTTAAACTGAGAGAATGTATCATTTTAAGGGAAAAATAAGTTGATTTTAAATTTCATGGCATCAACACATCTCAAAAAAGTTGGGACAAGGCCATGTTTACCACTGTGTGGCATCCCCTCTTCTTTTTATAACAGTCTGCAAACGTCTGGGGACTGAGGAGACAAGTTGCTCAAGTTTAGGAATAGGAATGTTGTCCCATTCTTGTCTAATACAGGCTTCTAGTTGCTCGACTGTCTTAGGTCTTCTTTGTCGCATCTTCCTCTTTATGATGCGCCAAATGTTTTCTATGGGTGAAAGATCTGGACTGCAGGCTGGCCATTTCAGTACCCGGATCCTTCTTCTACGCAGCCATGATGTTGTAATTGATGCAGTATGTGGTCTGGCATTGTCATGTTGGAAAATGCAAGGTCTTCCCTGAAAGAGACGACGTCTGGATGGGAGCATATGTTGTTCTAGAACTTGGATATACCTTTCAGCATTGATGGTGCCTTTCCAGATGTGTAAGCTGCCCATGCCACACGCACTCATGCAACCCCATACCATCAGAGATGCAGGCTTCTGAACTGAGCGCTGATAACAACTTGGGTTGTCCTTGTCCTCTTTAGTCCGGATGACATGGCGTCCCAGTTTTCCAAAAAGAACTTCAAATTTTGATTCGTCTGACCACAGAACAGTTTTCCACTTTGCCACAGTCCATTTTAAATGAGCCTTGGCCCAGAGAAAACGCCTGCGCTTCTGGATCATGTTTAGATATGGCTTCTTTTTTGACCTATAGAGTTTTAGCCGGCAACGGCGAATGGCACGGTGGATTGTGTTCACCGACAATGTTTTCTGGAAGTATTCCTGAGCCCATGTTGTGATTTCCATTACAGTAGCATTCCTGTATGTGATGCAGTGCCGTCTAAGGGCCCGAAGATCACGGGCATCCAGTATGGTTTTCCGGCCTTGACCCTTACGCACAGAGATTGTTCCAGATTCTCTGAATCTTTGGATGATATTATGCACTGTAGATGATGATAACTTCAAACTCTTTGCAATTTTTCTCTGAGAAACTCCTTTCTGATATTGCTCCACTATTTTTCGCCGCAGCATTGGGGGAATTGGTGATCCTCTGCCCATCTTGACTTCTGAGAGACACTGCCACTCTGAGAGGCTCTTTTTATACCCAATCATGTTGCCAATTGACCTAATAAGTTGCAAATTGGTCCTCCAGCTGTTCCTTATATGTACATTTAACTTTTCCGGCCTCTTATTGCTACCTGTCCCAACTTTTTTGGAATGTGTAGCTCTCATGAAATCCAAAATGAGCCAATATTTGGCATGACATTTCAAAATGTCTCACTTTCAACATTTGATATGTTATCTATATTCTATTGTGAATAAAATATAAGTTTATGAGATTCGTAAATTATTGTATTCCTTTTTTATTCACAATTTGTACAGTGTCCCAACTTTTTTGGAATCGGGTTTGGCATGGATAAAGAATAACAAAAGCCTAAAATGTCCTATAAAATTGTATCCAAAGCTCTGAATGTAAAAAATCATTATACCTACATGTTTTTGTGTACTGGTCCAATAACAACAATTCATACATTTCTAACAAAATAAATAAAATAAAAGTAGTGTACCTTAAAACCATAATGGAAAACCTCCAATGTGTTTTAAAGGGGTCATATGGCGCGGATACGTGCTATTCTGTGTCTTTGGTGTGTTATAAGTTGCCCATGCATGTATTAGACACGTAAAATTGCAAAAATTTAAAGTGTCGGAACAAGAGTTGCATTCTATCTAAAAGCAAATGCTCACCCAGACCTGCCTGAAACGCCTCGTGTAACCACACCCCCACAAATCTACATCAGTTCGTTCTATGATTTGACTAAGACAGCCCAAATGTATACGCAAGTAAGGTGGGCGTACCTGTCAGTACAATTGCTTTGGAACCTGATGTTCCAAATCACTACGCACTTGTTAACTGGCCAATCATAGCTTTTCAGAGCGATGAGCTTTGTAAAAAATCTGCGTGTTTCAGAGAGGTGGGGCAAAGAGGAGATACAAACATGCACGTATGTAGAAAATACAGCGTTTTTGAACCTTAAATCATGTAAACACATTGCATTACATCTAAAACAAACGATAATATTCATTTTAGCTGTGTCATATGACCCCTTTAAGTAACAGTCCCAACAGTTCAGAAAATACTAATGCAACTTTTACAAGCACGACTGGCATGTGATGCAGTTTTTTGACTGACTAATGAGGTTTGAGTTTACTCTGAATCAGGGTCACAGAAGCAAAAGGGGTTTCCTGGGCGTCCTCCGTGCACCACCTACTCAAGTGGATGAGGCACTTCCCTGTAACTCAATGTCCTCCCCCTTCACAATCTTTCCTGAACAGCTTGCTGGGTAATACTTACCAGCTATTCAAAAGGGACTTTGCCTACAGATAACAGAGAGCTGCGCTGAATGCTTGCCAATTTATTACAGTGCAGGAAGCAGTGTGATAGGGAGGGGAGTTTCAAAGCATTTGTCATTCCACACACGCTGTACGTCGTGAGTGACTTCAGTACCAGAACACCCCATGCGTAATGCTGTTATTATTAATTTTGTGTGCATCATTAGGTCCTGTTTTTAGCGAAGCGGAAATCTGAGCCTTGGTACTTCAAAACAGATTACCAAGATTTTCAGTTTCGATAATTAGCTTCTGTTTTAGCGTCATACTACTGTATTATGACTACACTCATTGCCTGTAAAACCCACCTATTTTCTATATTACTGACATAATCGTTTGTGCTGTAAAGCCAGAGGAGAACTCACTGTTACAATACAGTAGATGCATATTAGTACTTTTTCAGTCAAAACTAATAGAATGAAAAGCTATTTTGAAAGCTATTTTGCTGTATTCTACAAGCAGAATCCAATGAAAATTATGAAAATGCCATCCAACGAGAACCATTTACTGTATAATTATTAGTGACACGTGAAGTGTAACCTAATGTGAAGCGGACACCTACTAACCACTTATTATAGTCATAAACATTGGGGACCTATGAAAGTAAAATTACAATAACATTTTAATTTCTTGCAATGTGGACACCTATTACACATTTATGCACAAGTTATAAAAATTAGTTACAAGGAAAAGTCTGCCTCAATGTAAAATGGACAAAAATTAATTAATTAAACATTAGTTACCTGGGAAAGTTTACCTTCATATAAAGTTAAAGTAGACACCTATTACACACCCTGGAGTCACAAGTAGCACAGGGATTTGTAGTAATAGCTAAAAATACAGTGTATATGTAACGAGCTCTCCACCACCGCCAGCCACGCCCCCCGCATCAGCATCCTTCACCCATGCTTCACCCATTCCCCGGAGTGTTAACATTACGGACTACACTTCCCATAATGCCTTGCACCTGATTACCACCATGATTGCACTCACACCTGTACCTTATTTCTAGAACATTATATATGCCCTGTCTTTTGTGGTGTTATTTTTAAGTCTAGTTGTATTATGCTTTGCACTAGTTAGATCCTGTCACGAAAGTCGTGGGAAGAACCCAAGCGCAGGCAGCAGGGATGAAGAGGTTAACAAACAAGATTTTAATAATAATAATAATATCAAATACAAAACAAAAACCCACGGGGGGAGGGGGGGGGTGGGGTGGGGTAGTAGTTCAATAATAATAGAACAGGTAAACCTGAACAAACAAACTACACTAGACTAACAGAGACTAAATACAACACTTGACATGGCAACCAAAAACTAACACTGAACTAGACTTACTTGACTTGACAACATGATTACTAACATGAACACGAGCATAGGAGAAACAGGTAATCACGGGATACAAAGACATAGAACGCAATCCACGAGCAACAAGACAATGAAACATGAGGACTAGTTAAAGGGAGGACAAACGAGGGATAATCAACGAGGGGCAGGTGTGGAACATAAGACACGGCAGGGAGGCAATACGGGAAACGAGAGGGGTGGGGCCAATGACAAGACACGAGAAAGCACATGAGATGTAAAAACCTAAACAACCCATGGCTTTCTCACATAAAACCTAAGGGCTCTGTTCCGATCCTGCCACACGACTAGAAGTTCAGAAACAAGAAGGCAGGACTGTGACAGAGGCCCCCTTAATGAACACCCCCAGGTGTTCACCAAGGGGTCGACTAACAAGACATGACAGACTGGGCCATAGACAAGAACCAGACAAACATGGTGAACAAGACAAGGGGCAGACAAGCAATAATCACAAATGGGTTGGGATGTGACAACAAAAATAGCAAACATGAACAAAAGAGTTCAAGGGGGGGAAGTCCAAATGGGTTAGGACATGGGGGAATATTCTTAACCCCTGGGGGCGCTGGCGTGGGTGGAGTCCCCAGAGGCTTAGTTGCGGCCGACTTGGTTGTCGGCCGGACCTGGCAAGGGGTCGGCCGTACTGCCGGCTGAGATGCCGGCTGGACAGGGGTTCACGCCGGCTGGAAGGCCGGCAGAAAGGCCAGCTGCTGCACCGGCTGGGAGGCCGGCTGCTGCACCGGCTGGGCAGGACAGGACACCGAAATGGACTCCGGCTGCACCGGACTGGATACCGGCTGCACCGGACTGGACACCGGCCTGGACACTGGACTGGACACCGGTGTGTACACCCGGACTGGACACCCGGACTGGACACCAGCTGCACCGGACTGGACGCCGGCTGGATCACCGGCTGGGACGCTGGCTGGGCAGCGCTCAGCATCCCCCTTCTCGGCTTCTTCTTCTTGGCCCGGCCCACAGGACGTGTGGCCGGCTGGAGAGAAGCGAGGGGAAGCCCGGTTAGCTCTGTACCAGAGGAGTCGGACGGGGAGTCCCACGACTCCCTTCGTCTACGCCGGCCACGGATGCTGATGGACGGAGGAGGAGCTGCCGGGGGAGAGGCGGACGGTGCGGCCATGCCGATGACCCCGATCTCCATGACGCGACCCTCCGGGATCGCGGGCAGGGGAGATGGGTAGCAGGGCTGGGCTGAGACCCTGGACTCCGGGCGGTTCATGGCGTATCTCACCGTGCACTCGAAGTCCAGTGGTCTTAGCATCCTCATCTCCGCCCTCGACAGAGGGTCCCTGAGGCCACCGTTAAACAGGACCGTGAGTTCCGCCTCCCCAAAAACCACCTGCTCAGTAAAAAGTGCCTCCTCTGAAGCCTTCAGGAAGTGGTCAACGTAATCCATGATATTGTCATCTCCCTGACGGTGGCTGCAGAGGAGGTGAGTCTGGCGGGAACGTTGGGTACTCATGCTGCCTGCTGGGTTCTGAGTTGGCTCGTGGATTCTGTCACGAAAGTCGTGGGAAGAACCCAAGCGCAGGCAGCAGGGATGAAGAGATTAACAAACAAGATTTTAATAATAATAATAATAACAAATACAAAACAAAAACCCACGTGCCCACGTGGGGGTAAAGCAATAATAATAGAACAGGTAAACCGGAACAAACAAACTACACTAGACTAACAGAGACTAAATACAACACTTGACATGGCAACCAAAAACTAACACTGAACTAGACTTACTTGACTTGACAACATGATTACTAACATGAACACGAGCATAGGAGAAACAGGTAAGCATGGGATACAAAGACATAGAACGCAATCCACGAGCAACAAGACAGTGAAACATGAGGACTAGTTAAAGGGAGGACAAACGAGGGCTAATCAACGAGGGGCAGGTGTGGAACATAAGACACGACAGGGAGGCAATACGGGAAACGAGAGGGGCGGGGCCAATGATAAGACACGAGAAAGCACATGAGATGTAAAAACTTAAAAACAACCCATGGCTTTCTCACATAAAACCTAAGGGCTCTGTCCCGATCCTGCCACACGACTAGAAGTTCAGAAACAAGAAGACAGGACCGTGACAGATCCTTTGAACCTGTGGATGTTACCTGTCGAATTATACTTATCAATTTTAAGCAAAGATCATGCTCCATGAAGATATATATGATATTTATAAATATATAAAAACTTTATTTTTGTGCGTGGATGCAGTAAAATCTCAAACAGAAATGGCAGGAAACAAGCCTACAAACTTCACTCGCTGCTGCCCGCTCTTTGGGAGATACCCACTCAAGTTTGGTATCTATGTAAATCTTAGAATTTCCGCTTTCGGGTTTATCTACTCTCCACAACATCATTACAGTAAGCCAATAGAGAGCGTTAAAACAAACCAGTTTCTTCTTAGCAACGGTCTGCTACAGCGCCTCTGATGGACAACTTGAAAGGCGATTTTACTTAATATATAGATTTTTTTTGCACCCAACCTGAAGTGTTATCAGCCACTGAAATGTTTTTTTTTGGCAAAAACTAGGGTCTGAAAGCTAAAACAAAGTTATTCTTGATCAAGCTAAGGTCAAGCTAAAACATTTAAAAACATTCTACACATTTTAAAAACGTTTTTAGTGACTCCAAGCATTCAAGCAATATATTGTTTTATTAGTATGTGTTCCCTAAGATCAAACCCATGATCTTTGCTGTGCTAAGACAGTACGACCAATTGAGGTATATGAATGCACATTTCTATTGATGCAAAATCTGTCAAGTATGCCAAATGACCAACAGTGCTTCTTTTGTTTGTCTTTCATGTTTGTTTACATACATTGTTATGGATAAAAAAATTTACAGGCTGTGTTGTTTACAGCTGCAAATTTACAACAGAATAATGATATTATACGTCTTATATATATATATATATA
>NC_079914.1:2131163-2173320 GCF_024868665.1 Triplophysa rosa
TATATCTTCTATTTCCAAATAATCACACCAACAGTTGTCTCCTTCTCACCAAGCTTCTGTCTGTAGCCTATTCAAGGTTTGTGCAGGTCTCCAATCTTGTCGCTGACATCCTTTAAAACCTATTTGGTCTGGACCATGGTGTTGGAGAGGTTGAACTGGAAGATACAGATTCTGTTGGCAGGCATGTTTTATATACATAACAAGCTGATTTAGGAGTACTTTCTTAAAGTGACAGGACTAATCTGTGGTCCATATAGGCACATAACCAATCTGTGGAGCCAGAATTCTTGCTAGTTGGTAGGGGATCAAATACTTATTTCACTGACTGAAATGCAAATCAATTTATAACCTTTATATATATATATATTTATATTATAAAAACATTTCCCCAGATTTTTTTTAATAATCTGTCTCTGTCAGTTAAAATAAACTTACCATAAAAATGATAGACCCTTCATTTCTTCGTAAGCAGGCAAATTTACAAAATCAGCAGGGGATCAAATAAATATTTCCCTCACTGTATATATTATACTTGACTATATTAACTTAACTTTCTTAATTATTTACAACCCATGTTTATTGAAAAATTATGTTTTCATAATAGTTTTGATGTTTTGTGTTTTAAAAAAGCATTTAAGTCAAAATATGTAGGGACAAAATTGAACAGCTTTGTGTGGTTCATTATTTATACATTAAGTATTTAACTGCTTTTCATGCTGTGCTCGTTTTTGTATTAGATAATAGTATATACAACACATATCACCACTAAAAACCCTGCATGAGATCTGTGTTTGTAATGTTTTAAATAGAGACACCAAAATGTACCTCATTCAGGGAATGTGCCTTTGCCCAGAAATATGCCGTCATACATTGTTTTCAATAAAATTGTCTTCTTTAACTGGGGACACACCTCTGAAGTCATCTATGAAGTAGAATTGTTTCAAATGTCCAGAAGACGTTAAAACCACTGTGTCGCTATCAAAATATTTACGTTGTGAGCTGATGAATGGTGATTCAGTATGGAAACTACTATGAATTGGAGTGTGTGTGGTTTGTCATCGGTCGTTATGATTATTAAAGCTGAAGCATGGGACTAAAATCAGGAAGAGTCGAATTGTTCCCCTGCAGCATACAGTAATCATATGTCTACTACTGACCAGACTGACAAAAAAAGGATCAGTGTCATTCTTAGAAAAAAATCTCAAATTAGCATCCATGAGAAAATACGGTCATCTTTGTAAAGCAGTTGAAAGAGCTGGAACTTTCTACTGTTTATTCTGGCATCGGGTCACTTCCTTCGTAAGTCTGAGCTCTGACCCAGGTGTACTTTACTTGACCTTCATCGCTGTCCCGATGTGTTAAAACATTATGGTAGACCAGTCTAGGAATGCTGGCATTTTGTTCCTCTACTTAAAATAATCTAGGTTTTGTTCTTATAATCTCTTTAAGAGTCTCAAATGGGGCTCCAGGACTAATCAAGATATATTTTTTTCCTGGAAGATGTTTAAATGTTTTGATTTTTTTCCCAAGGAGATCCCTGTACTACATCTCATGTCTGGAAATTGTAGATTTCCTCATTTATTCTGTGTAGTGTCACACCACTGGCCAACATACACAGCATGAGAGGCGTAAAATCTTAGATCTGTGCATGGTAAACTCCATTGAACTAGCACAGGAGTTTCCAAACTCTTAAATTCCAAGACAAACTAGAGAGATATAATCTTCTTCAAGACCCAACAAGATATTTCACACTGAAATATGATGAAAACAATACACGTTTATTAGGGATGTAACAATAATATCGATATCGTGTTAAGAAAAGAGGATGCTTATGGCACGTTTCCAAGTCATCATTTGTCATTTTAACTACAAATACCGTACCGTGGACTTCACACCGAGGTTTTATCGTACAGTGAGATTTTGATATTGTTACATCCCTAACGTTCATTGTCTCTTAATAGACTGTTCTTTTACTTTTCCTTGTGATCGTATGAATAAAATAAATGTTTAATTGTAATACGGTAAGATATCAGAACTACTGTCTTTACTAGTCATTAACTGAACAAAATTATTTTGTGTCATTTACTGCAACGGTCAAGTCACGTGGTGTCAATAACATTAAATTTACTTGACAATAGTTTGTTTCCTTTTAATGGCCTTTTTAAGAGAAAAGCAGATGTTTAAGACAAAGCAGATGTTTGGATTTGGAATTTTTGGGCACTTTGCCTTCCAGGTTTGAAAAAAACATTAAGTTTATTAAAACATCAATATATTTTATGATGCTGATTCTTAATACATATTTATATTTAAAAAGTGTTTATACTTGGACTTTTTGGTACAAGGTGTTTTTTGCCCTATACAGTCAAAAAAACTACAGCTATACTACAGCCCTGCTGGCAGTTTCATAGCAAAATCCAAAACGAAAGTGGCTACATTTACATAGTTTATGGAAGTTGGTATAGCTTAATTCCTTTCTATCCTGAGCATCTCTTTCTGCCTTAGCAACAACTGGAAAAGTCAAAGATTAGACACCGATGGGTCTTCACAAAGCGAATATAGCCTACACATTCTTTAATTCCACTTGGGAACTTGCCTCAATAAAAGCACATCATAATGAAAATAAAGATAACCAATACTTTTTATCTCCTAAAGGCTATTCCAATTGGGAATGCCATTTATAAAAGCAAACTTTAATTAAAATATAAATAGAAGTCAATATTAGAGCTGCCCCTTTCTAAATTTCTCCTTCTTTATGTCAGATCCAAATCCCAGCCCTGCATAATAAAGCAAACCATTTTACTCCTGGAACAAGTGGATCAAAGCCTTCTGCACTGGCCTAGTAAGAAGGAGAAAAAGTTAACCAGTTCACTTTACATTGAATGGACAAGTATTGTCTATTATCATTTGACATGTTGTCATCTTGTAGCTCAGTTTGTGGAACATACACTATAAAACGTTGCTGTAGCTTTGCAGCAGGTTTGCCAGTAACTGTAGATTTAAATACTACTTAATACTACTTTCCTATTACTGTTTTCAATTTGAGTTCAACTTTACTATATTAAAATTAAACACTTCAAAATGAACAAGAAGAGACTGGTCTCTGGCATTACCACAGCAACACTGCAAAAAAATGACATTCTTTCTAAGCATTGTTGTAGTGTTTTCTGGTAGAAAATATTTTAAACTTCTTAAATTAAGATACATTTACATAACAAGAAAAGTGACCTAAGATATTTAGGCTTGTTTTTATGTTTAAACCAAAATTGTAAATTAAATCTACAGTAAGTTACTGGCAAACCTGCTGCAAAATTATAGCAAAGTTTTACAGTGTCAGTGGTGTAAAGTATTGGAGTAAATGTAATTAGTTACTGTACTTAAGTATCTTTTTGGCTACTTTGTAGTTGTACTGAGTATTAAAGATATTAGCAACTTTTACTCTCTACTTGACTACACTTTTGAACAAGTATATGTACTCTTTACTCCACTACATTTGTAATGACTAATGCAATTACACATTTGTCACGGTCCCCTTCTGTTTTGTTTTGTGTTTTTTTTGTTATTAAAGTCTTGTTCATTAACCCCTTGACTGCCTGCCTGCATTTGGGTTCTTCCGCCACGCAATTCGTGACAACATTACATTTTGCATGGCACCTATCTTTTTTTTGCAGCAGTTTATTTTTGCTACACAAGAACCTTTTTGAAGAATGTTGGCTTACTTATGAGCACTTGATCTTAAATGAGACTTGGGTGTTTGTAATAGATGCAGGTTATGGTGTCGACCATGATTTGTTGCAATTTTGAGGTGTTCAGTCTTATTATAATTTAAGAAAATAAATGCGATTGCTCTCCTCACGAATCGACTGTTTCTTGTTTTTCACTGACATGTCTCTTAAGTGTTGAGGACTAGTACTTCTCTGTGCCTACATTCAGTATGAGTAAAATACTCAAGTACTGTTAAAATCAGATACTCGAAGACTTTTACTGGAGTTGTTTTGGAATTGGTGACTTGTAACTTGTAATGGAGTAATTTTCACTGCAAGGTATCTGTACTTTTGCTTAAGTATGGTTTTCAGGTACTCTTTACACCTCTGTACAGTGTACTGCGCTGGGGTGTGTTTCCCGAACAACGACATAACTCGCTGGTCAACCACCATAGTACGGTGCATCGTTTGAGAAACTAGCTAGCTAATCACGACTGTTTCCTGAAAACATAGTAACTTTGTCGCACATCTGTCGTTTGAACCACGTTGGTTCAACAACATAGTTGATGACGTCAGACATAGGCGGCTGAGTAATACTGTCTTCTAATTAATCTGTTTAGATCGATTTAATGTCATATTGCTGTAAATAATGTACACTGCATCTGAAAACTATTTTTTCTATCGTATTTTTGCACTCTAATGTTTTATTTCACGATATTTACCTCATTCATAAGTTTCCTCCTACGTAACTCCACCCAGGGATTTCCCAGGGTCCTAGGCCATGTAGCCCTAGACGCAACGCTTCTATTTTCTTGACAAACTAAAAGATGTAAAATAAAATTTGTGCTTGTTTACCTTGCTCAAAAGCATAATGTATGTAAGTCTACATGCCATAATAATAAGGAACTATGATTTTAACCACAGCACTGCTTGCGATTGATCATTGGAACGATGGTTTCGGGAAACACTTGAATTGTTGAACTATGCTGCAACGACGGAACTTGCGACCATAGTTGCCTAATGATGCTTTTGGAAACGCACCCCTGATCAGTCAAAATGTACACCCTAATTGTCCTGTAAGCCATTTTGGGTAAAAATGTCTGTCAAATGTAAATTTATGTACACTGCCTGCTAAAAAAAACAATGTAACCAATCATGTCACACAGTTCACAGAGTGGCTCAGATAGTCAAAGGTGGTGCAATTCAATTATTTATTTAATTAATCTAATTATGTCTTATTTCACCTTGTTTTTCACTCCACTTGGTATTTAAAAAGGAAATGTATGATAAAGGAACAAGTAGCTATTAAACATATTAAACATACTTCCCTATAAACTAAATTATCTAGTACTATATTTTAACCATCTTAAATCTATCACTTACACTAAAAATAGTGTAAAACACACAAACTAAATTATTGTGCTTACCTTTGTAAGTATCGTCAAAATCCTGCTCCATATTTGCTTCAAAATGCGTCGCGAGAACTTGTAATCCAAGATCACGTGATCACAAACGGAACTCAATTCCTTGGAGTGACCATGCCATGTACCCTTCGTTAAAGGACTTCTGAAAGGGTCCTTCGTGAAGGGATTCAGGTGCACACTTTAGTTTGGAATGCCCCTACAAATGGCATGCCCTTCTCGAAGGACCCTTCAAGGGCGCATAAATGCCGTTTGGAAAATGGTCTGTTTGCCCAATCCTTGTCTGGTATTGTCGTTACTTTGTTGGTGTTTTCATTTGTCTCCTGTACATCTTCCTGTTTAAATAAATCTGGGTGTTTTCATATCTCATCGTCTCTGATGTGTAGCTGATCCGTTACAACACCCATCATGCAAAGCCATTTTCTGAACCTATATAATGTGACAAAAAAGGTACATTTTCAAAACAATCTTTGAGAATAAAAAACAGCACATGCATGTTCTAATTAATGCACATGGTTTTATTTTCTTTTATTTTTTCAATCAGCCCAAGGGATTGGGCAGTCCCAGTTGCTTATGGGTACTGCAGAAGTGATTTAGAAGAGGTCACTGGGCTCTGATCCCTGTAGTGGTTTAATGAAGTTGATTTTACCCAATAAACCCTCATAGTGAACAGCCATGTCCACCTTGTCTGTTTCTTCTTGTTTCGGCGTTTCATTCTTTCCAGATACCAATATCATTTTGTCTTGGCTTTATGTGACATGGCGGCAAAGCACAACATAGCAACAAAATATTTAGCAACAGATATTCTGAAGATAGTTCCGTGTTAATGTAAACTACAAGGAGAGGCCATGTGGCACAGAGGAGGCACAGCTTTGCTAAAGACGTGTCATCTGGCCATTAAGTTACTGATTTAGTTTACTTTCAGTAGTTTTTAGGTATCTTTCTTATTCATCACACCACAATAATCAACAAATATTAACAGTAAATGTCTATACACTATTAAAGGTGCAATCTGTAGCTTTTGCCTCTCTATTGCCATCTCTGTTTGAAACATAAAATTCCAGGTTACTTTACATAATTTACGTGGGTTAAAGTCAAATGACGTGAAACTGCTGTCAAATAACGTCAAACTGCCACAAAACTGTACTCAACAGCTTGTTATTATAAGCTTAGTTTTGTGAATTGGGTAAAGTTTTAAACACTTATTTTGTATGTACTTGCCCAATTTTTTTAAAACAAAACAAAAAAAATGGATGGAAAAAAATGTAGGATTTAGAACCCAAAGTCTAACGATTAAGATTTTGTATTAGTTTTTGTAACAGGAAGAGTGGTATGACCAAAATCTTGGAAATTCAATAGGAAAAAAGGTTTACATTTTAAATAACCATATTTACTGCCTACTTTTGGAAATGTTAATGAATTAAAAGCTTGAAAGAATTTAACTTATTGAAATACAAAAGTTCTCAGTGGGTATGTTCGGCTTTTCTTCTCTTCTTGAAGCACAAATGTTTTGGTTCATATTTACAAGTGAAAAAAGCCAACTCTTTATCTCATCAGGACCTGACTGATAACGCTCTTCAGAAAGTCAGTGAAAGTAAACTTAAGGCTGTTCAAAAGACTCATAATTACTTCCATACTGTGTCTCATTGTTGTCTATACGCAACCTAGAGTAAATAGGTTATAAATACAAAGTTAAGCTGAAGAAAGGCAGAGAGCGGGCGATTTTATCATACTGAAATAAGACCTCCCTTATTCTTGACTGATTACTTGCTCTCAAAGACTTTGGATGTGAAAAAATGGCTTGTTTGAAGGGATTAAAACACATCCTTTTTCAAAAAGTCTTCTGTACAATAGGCAGAGTTCACCCAAATATGACAATTACTATTTTATCATTTTCTCATCATTGTGCTATTAAAAGCCGTACATTTTCAAAAAGAGATTTTCACATACCTCCTTTCTGTAAAAATACAATGTTTATGTCAGTAAAACTGTATGACAGTAGTCCATAGTCGTGCACTTTAGCCCAAGTCTTACAAAGCCCTATTACAGCTTTGTGCAAGAAAAAAATAATCAAAAAGGGAACCCCCATAATGGCGTCCGAAGACTACTTTGTCTTGTTTTTGACCTTTGACAAAAGCAGCATCCTCAGTCACTGTATGCTTTTAATTTATGAAACAATATCTCAAAATCTTTTTAAGTTTTTCCTTTTTATGTGTTCAACTGGTAGAGCATTGACTGAGCAACACAAAGATAGGGGGTTGAAAAGTCCAGTGTATGAAATTTAGCGGCATCTACTGGTGAGGTTGTGAATTGCAACCAACAGCGCACTCCTCCCTTTCGAGGCACTACGGAAGCTGACATAGGGCTAAGATATCCTCACGTTTTCACTTCTTTGCCGAAAGAGATGATGTATTTACAAAATTCGCTCCGTAGAGCAGTTTGTCCGTTTAGGGCTGCTGTAGAAACAACGTGATGAATTCCGTGCAAAGGGGACCCGTGGTGTATGTAGATAGAAATAGCTCATTCTAAGGTAATAAAAACATAACGCTATGTAAGGTCTATACACCTCTGAACACATAGTTATTTAGATTATATTGCATTTCTGTGAATAGATCCTCAAAAAATGACACACAGCACCTTCCCAGGGAACACACATACTGATAAAATGTATACCTTGAAGGCACTGTAAGTTGCTTCGGATAAAAATGTCTGTCAGATGTAAAAAAAAGTGTTTTGGAAAGATATAGCAGTTGGAGAAGCTGGAAGGAGAAAATGATGACAGAATTTTCATATTTAGCTAAGCTGTTCTTTAAATGCGTTGTAGATTATAAATAGTCATGATAAAATGGCCTCATTTCCCTCCTCTTCTCTTTGTTACTATAAATAACATTTTATATTATTGCAAGATCATTGCCGTGTTATGCTGAACACGGATCTATACCACATTCTTACTCACATGTCGCTTTAAGTAATCAAACAGAACGTTCCATGACATCAGTATTTTGAGAATTTTCACATTTAAAATGTATCTGCATCACTTTTTTATGACAGACAGTCAAAGCAGCGTTTGAATTTCTTTAAATCATTTGTCAGAATGTTTCATCTGTAGTAAATATTACACTGGAAACTCTGGTCTTGGATATCAAATGCTGGCAGAATGAGCATATGTCTCATAGCATAGGACTCGAGTGAAGTATGCTTCTGGTTATACTAGAATGTAAGAAGTGTTTATTTGCCACTTTCAATCAGCCAGAACTCTGGCATTATGACAATCTCCAGGTGTCTGAATCATTTCAGAGCCATTTCAGTGGCCCTGCAACCATAAACACTTTTCCTGCACCAAATCAAAAAGTTCGCAGGACATGGGAGAAACTTAGAGGAAGAGAAAAGTGCCTTGCATCTTCAGAATTTTACACTGTGTGTATCCTTGAACTCCACACTGTTCCCTTCGCATTTATGTAGGCATATAATCTCTGCTCACCTCAGAACAACATGCTGTTTATATTCTATTATTGCAAAAACACTTGAAAGGGCAGTTTTCAAACAGGTGTCTTCCTACCTATCCCAGAATAAACTACTGGATGACAAGAAGTCTGGCTTCAAAACAAACCACTCCACTGAGACTGCACTGCTATTGGTCACAGAAGCACTTGAAGCACTTTCTTGCTAGCCAAGGCGGAATCTAAATCCTCGGTCCTGATTCTGCTAGACCTATCTGCAGCGTTTGACACTGTCAATCACCAGATACTGCTAGCAACCCTATCATCTCTAGGAATCTCAGGCACTCCTCTCCGCTGGTTCAAATCTTACCTCTCTGGCAGATCCTTCAGGGTGTCATGGAGGGGCTCGCTGTCCACTGCTCACCACATGATCACTGGGTTCCCTCAGGGATTGGTGCTTGGACCGCTGCTTTTTTCCATCTACACGTCATCCTTGGGACCCATCATACAGGCACACGGCTTCTCGTATCACTGTTATGCTGACGACACCCAGATCTACATCACGTTTCACCCAGACGATACCACTGTAGCAGCTCGCATTACAGCCTGCCTAGAAGACATCTCAGCTTGGATGAAAGAGCATCACCTCCAGCTGAACCTTGCCAAGACAGAACTACTCGTGTTTCCGGCACACACCACGGTGCAACACGATCTCGCCATCCAACTTGGCAATACCACAATCACTCCTTCCAAAACAGCCAGGAACCTCGGAGTCATATTTGATGAACAGCTGTCCTTCAATGATCACATTGCAAAGACAACGCGGTCATGCCGATTTGCCTTATTCAACATTAGAAAGCTTAGACCCTATCTCACTGAGCATGCGGCACACTCCTTGTCCAGGCCCTGGTTATCTCAAGGTTGGACTACTGCAATGCTCTCCTTGCTGGTCTTCCTGCAAAGGCTATCAAACCACTCCAGCTGGTTCTGAACGCAGCAGCACGCCTCGTCTTCCAACAGCCCAAAATGGCTCATGTGACACCCCTTTTCATCTCTCTCCACTGGCTACCGGTTGAAGCCCGTATCAGATTCAAGTCACTAATGCTTGCCTACAGGACTATCACTGGATCTGCACCGGCATACTTTCACACCCTCCTACACCCCTACACCCCATCAAGAACCCTGCGTTCAGCAAACCAGCGGCGTCTTGTATTGCCTTCTCATAAGGGCAGTAAATCGCTTTCCCGCTCATTCTCCTTCACAACTCCTTCCTGGTGGAACATTCTTCCTAACTCGGCCCGGTCAACCACATCTCTCTCAACATTCAAAAACTACTTAAAACCCATCTCTTCTGTGAATACTTGACAGACAAATGAAAAAAAAAACACTAACCCTCACTAACCTTCTCTCAACAGGTAGTGGTCTAGCTTTTGTTGAAACTAGTAACTTTGTATTAGCACCTATTGTATTATTGCTCCTGTATGACATTTCGCATATTGCTCCCTGAACAGTCTGTAAATCGCTTTGGATAAAAGAAAAAAAAAGTTAATTCTCTCCTTTGCTTACTCCAGCTTTAATCCTCCTAGTAGCATGGCCTTGGTACTGTTTAGCGTGTTGACAAAATGTTTATATGCTCTCCTACTTGTAAGTCGCTTTGGATAAAAGCGTCTGCCAAATGAATAAATGTAAATGTAAATGTAAAAGCGTCTGCTAAATGATTAAATGTATATTTAAATCTATTTACATTCTGTCTACACTTTAGATTCCAAGTGTTATTTAAATTATATTTGTCTTTGTATTTAGATTTCTGTTTTAAATTCAGATTTCTCTCTCTCCACATATTTCTATTTAGATTCTAATTATTATTTTTCTGTTCCTGTTTTTTAACATGGAATATTTTTATTATAATTGTTGTCATTTGGTTTATCTCCATTCTATTTCCCCGTTGTACTCCAACACATGAAACAGAAATATGTCTGTATTTTAGGATGGAATAAAAATGATTGGCTGTATTAGCTAAAGTTTCATTGAAGTATAGTACAGTAATGTCTCATTTCTTTTTATTGTTTTGATATTGCACTGTTATATTGATATTGCACTTAGCTGTATTATGTGTATTCGCAGAGGTGGGTAGAGTAGCCAAAATCTTTACTCAAGTAAAAGTACAAGTAACTAGAGAAATTGTTACTCAAGTAAAAGTAAAAGTCACTATTTTAAAAATTACTTGAGTAAAAGTAAAAAAGTATGCAATGAAAAAACTACTCAAGTAGCTAGTTACTTAGTTACTTTGTATCTGATTATATAGGCCTACTACATAAAGTTAATATTAACGCCAATATTTTAATATTACATTTTAATCAATATTTTTAATTATGATAAGCAGATATCTTTGCAATATACTAGAGAGACTAAAGAATAGACAAACACAGAAGAGACAAGCATTTCTGTAAATTTCATCTAGTCCTGATGTCAATGTAGTTTACACAACTTGTTTAGAATAATAGACCATGTCAAACTAAAGCATTAACTAAACTCAGAGCATTTCCTAAGATGATCTAGAACATCTGCAGTGCTCTCTTAAATGAAATACTTTTGAACAAAGCTCATGTTTTCTCTTGTTGTGTCACGTGTGTGTTGTGAAACGCTCTTACTTGTAAACAAACAGTAAACAGTGAACCACACGCCCATCAACAAGTTTTCTTCCTTCTGTTCTTCAAATGTATATTTCTACAAGCCCTCGTCTCTGTGTCTGACAGGTAACGCGCATGTTGCTGTGTCTGACGAACAGGTCGCGCGGGTGCGCGCATATGGCGGGCATTTATCATCGCTGGCAAACAATATGACACATCTGCAGTTTTGATTGTATAGATATAGATTAATATCCACTTCATCCAACGCTCTTTGTGTTCTGCGTGTTCTTAAGTTTCGCGCTACGAGGAGTGAGTTATCCTGCTTCAGATGATTCAGACCGTGCTGCGAACTGAACAAATCATTTGAACTGATTCATTAGCCTATTCAAATGGTTTTGCCCATTGTTCAATTAATGCTTTCAAAAGAATCGACTCAAAAGAATCGATCACTCGGGAATGCCCGTAAAAAGAGACGACAACCTTGAAATAAACAACGCATTTTATAATGCATATTTTAAAATGAAGGAACGAAGGAACGTCACGCAATGTAAGTTATGTAACGAAGTAAAAGTACAGATTTTCTATTAGAAATTTACTCAAGTAAGAGTAAAAGTACACACTTTTAATTTTACTTAAAAAGTACATATTTTCCAAAATGTTACTCAAGTAAATGTAACGAAGTAAATGTAGCGCGTTACTACCCACCTCTGTGTATTCGTGTATGTGACGAATAAACAAATTGGACTGAATTGAATTTTCTTGCCCTGTCTGTAATGTTTTATATGCTGTAGTGTAGTCCCCAAAAGTGGGGGTGTTTTACATGTCACATACCCCTTTATATATTTCACCCCTGTCACAGGCTGTCTTGTTTATTTTTACTTTTCTTTCATTTTTGGGCGCCACGTGCTCATTGCCAGACGTGCGACTCATTTCTTTTACATTACGCCACTCTCACCTGATTCCCGTTTTACTTGTATCATTTCGTCACTGATTATTGTCCACACCTGTCACTTGTTTCTGGTTTCCCTATTTATGCCTCTTCTTTCCGTCCACTCAGTGCGACAATGTTTTTTTTGTATGAGACCTATCTCATGGATTACTGTCTCCTCATTGTATTTCTGTGTTATACCCAGGATTTACCTTCCAACCCTTAGACTCCGCATCTCGTCACGGTGAGGCTGTTTCGAGAGAGAGCCACTTGGACCTTTTGGGTTTGTTCGGCGATATTTCCTCTCTGCCTACCACGTTGCGGCTACTGGTGCTAGCACGACCGGTTTCCTCAGTTGGATTACTTTTGTTTCTACTGTGTGCCTGGAGTTCCCTGGCATTTTTTTGTTCTTGACTGTTTTTGGCACTGTGTGTGATAATAAACTTTCCTTAACGGATTTTCCGCAACTGAGTCCTTTTTGTTCCGTGAAAGAACATCGTCGCCACCAATGGACTCAGCGAGAGATCCGGACATGCATCAGGCTGTTTCCCAACAGGGCATCCACCTGGGTCGTCAGCAGCAGGAAGTTGCTGATCTTAAACAGGGGTTAACCACCCTAGCCCAGCAACTCGCTACCGTCGCCCAGCACCTGGACCAGATCTGATCCGCCCCACCGAGCGCTTCAGCCAGCGCCGGTCCAGCCACTACTGAAGCGTCCCCTACATGGCGAGCAGAACCACGACTCGTCTCACCGGCCCTTTACTCCGGCGAACCCACCTCTTGCCGGTCTTTCTTGTCTCAGTGCTCCCTGACCTTCTCACTTCAGCGCTCCTGCTTCCCCACCGAACGGTCTAAGGTGGCTTTCGTGATCATGCATTTGGCGGGGGTCGCCAGGGAATGGGGAACGGCGTTATGGGACAACGGAGATGAGTGCTGTGACTACTTCGAGACTTTTTCCTTGCAACTACGAAAGGTGTTCGACCGGTCAGTGCTGGGTAACGAGGCGGCCCGGGCATTATCCTTGCTGCGACAGGATTTTAGGACTGTGTCTGAGTACACTGTGGAATTATGCACACTTGCTTCCTCCAGCGGCTGGAACGACAAGGCGCTGTGGGACCGGTTCCTCCACGGGCTAGCTGATCATATACTGGATGAGATCTACTCTCTCGAATTCCCTAAAACTCTCGACGGACTGGTCGAACTTGCCATCCCGGTGGATTTCTGCCTGGGACTTTGCCCCAGTCATCGCCAGAGGGGAGCGCTCGATAAGAGTTTTGCACGTTCTCCCACAGCCGGACACGATTCTCCGCCACAACTCCTTTTTCCAGTGGAAGAACCGATGCAAATCAGCCGGGCCCATCTCTCTACCCAGGAACGACGATGACGACTGGCAAACGGATTATGCCTCTATTGCGGCGAAGTTGGACACCAGGTCACCAACTGTCCGGCTTTGCAGGCAACGCTCCCCTGGCGCAACTAACCGCAGGGCAAGTGCCACATCCAACCGCTTTCCGGTATGCAGCCGAACTACCCTCCCAACTGTCATTCGGTCAAGGGGTATGAGTCACCAGGTTTCTGCCCTCATTGACTCCGGAGCGGAGGGAGACTTCATGTACAATGATCTGGCTAGGAAGTGGGGGGTTCCTGTTTTGCCACTCTCCCACACCATCTCGGCCAGAACCCTCAGCGGCACCCCCTTTATGGAGATTACCTCCATTACTGGACCTTTGTCAGTCACCACTTCTGGCAACCATACCGAGACAATTCAATTGCTTCTTATACGTTCTCCCTCCGCTCCTGTATTTCTGGGTCACGCCTGGCTCACCAAACATAATCCCTGTATTGACTGGAGGAAGAATGTTGTTGTTGATAGGGAGCGATTCTTTCCCAGCAGGCCTCCTCTGACGACAGGGTGCACCTCTGTGCGTTCTTCTCCCGCCGGCTTGCTCCCTCGGAGCGGAATTACGGCATTGGGAATAAGGAGTTGCTGGCCATTAAGCTTGAGTTGGAGGAGTGGCGTCCTGGTTAGAGTGCGCAAAAGTTCCATTCTTAGTTTGGATCGACCACAAGAACTTAGAGTACATCCGCACCGTTAATCGGTTGAATTCTCGGCAGGCTCGTTGGGCTCTTTTTTTTGGCCGTTTTAATTTTACCATCTCCTATCGTCCGGGGAGTAAAAACGGTAAACTCGACGCGCTCTCACGACAGTTCGAGGTCCAGACTGCTTCCACTTCCCCGGTGTCCATCATTTCTCCCGGCCGTGTGGTTGCGGCGGTCACTTGGGAGGTGGAATCTAGGGTACGTGGGGCGTTGGTCGGTGTTTCCCCCCCGGTCGATTGTCCTGACGGTCTACTGTTTGTTCCCCAGTCGGTCCGAACTAGCGTCCTCCAGTGGGGGCATTCCTCCAATCTTGCATGTCACCCCGGAGCGACTCGTACCCTGTCGCTAGTCAAGCAATGGCTTTGGTGGCCATCCGTGGCGTGGGACTCTCTTGAGTTTGTTTTGGCCTGCCCAGTCTGCGCGACTAGTAAGAGCTCTAATCGCCCCCCGGTTGGGATCCTCCGGCCACTTCCCACCCCTTCGCGACCCTGGACCCACATCACTATGGATTTTTTCACGGGGCTTGACGGTGGTGGACCGGTTTTCGAAGGCAGTTCATTTTATTTCCCTCCCCAAGTTACCATCGGCCAAGGAGACGGCGGCCATAGTTCTTGACCACGTCTTTCGGATCCACGGTCTTCCGACGGACGTGGTCTCTGACAGTTTATTTCCAAGTTTTGGACTGAGTTTTGTCGACTCCTGGGGGCCACTGCCAGTTTATCCTCCGGTTACCACCCGCAGACCAATGGGCAGTCCGAGCGAGCCAACCAAGACCTCGAGAGAGTTTTGCGCTGCGTTACCTCAGCAGAACCGTTATCTTGGAGTTCCAAACTAGCCATGGTCGAGTACGCTCACAACTCCTTCCCGGTGTCATCTGCGGGTCTCTCACCTTTCCAGTGCTGCTTAGGTTATCAAGCCCCGTTGTTTCCCTCGCAAGAGGCCGATGCTACCGTTCCTTCGGCTCACGCGTTCGTTCGCAGGTGTCTCAGAGTCTGGAAACTTGCCAAACGAGCTCTCGTTCACACCCGCAAATGCAACCAAGCATCAGCAAACCGCCGCCGTTCCAAGGCCCCACTTTACGTGTGCGGTCTGAGAGTCTGGTTGTCCACTGCAGATCTTCCCCTGAGACTCCCCGCACGTAAACTGGGGCCCAAGTTTACCAGCCCATTTCCTATTGTCAAAATCATCAACCCAGTCACTGTTCGTATGAAACTACCCCCCACACTTAGGGTCCACCCTAAGTAATAATAAACTTTCCTTAACGGATTTTCCTTTTTGTTCCGTGACAACCCCCAAAATTGAAAAAGGAAATCAACAGGAAATTAAAATTGTTTAAAAAAAGCTTACCAATACTGTGGGGAATGTACACATTCAGTAGTTACATTTTAAGCACATTAAGGGCAGGTAAGCAAACCCAGAGGCAAATGTTATGGCTCAGAGTTTGCTCTATTATAGATGGTTTCATCAGACGCACACACCTGCCTCGAAGTTAACTTCCGGTCCGTTTTTGTTAACCGTCTGGCTAGTGGCTAATAATATAACTATTTATATATATATTTTTAAATTTATAATAATATTAACTTATATTAATAATAATAATTAATGATATTTTGTTAATAATAAATTTATTATTTAATTTTATTGCATATTAATTTGATTAACTCAACTCAACTCAACTTTATTTATATAGCGCTTTTACAATTTTCATTGTTACAAAGCAGCTGTACATGAGACATATTGACTATAAGCAAAATAATTAAAGTTGTACCTGCAAAAACAAGAAAAGGTTGAAAACACAGAAGACAGACATACCCACATACAAAACACTCCACACACACAATATGCACACGTACTAACACACATAGACATAGAGACACACACACACACACGGATGCGCACGCACACACACACAACACACACACACACACACACGTACGTACACAGACAAGTACGCACACACACACACGCTCAGTGAGAGCACACATTTAGGATAAAGGAGAGAGAAGCACAGGTCAAATATAACAGATAATAAATTCCTATATGCAATATTAATTAAGTAAAACTTTAAAATTCTAAAGCAGCCCCCCCGGTCAGGCAGATAGTGCAAAAACAGTATGCAAACGGTGGCGAGGAACCCAAAACTCTAATCGAGAAAAAAAACCTCAGGAGAACCCAGGCCCAACCAGGGGATTCCAGTTCCCCTCTGGCAAAAGCTGCTGCCTCTGCACAAGCTCCAGAGAACTTGCACAACAAGGCTAAATAAAATAAATAAACTTAATAATAAAATAAATTATAGTTTAAGATTATCATTAATAATCTAATAGCATTTGAAGTTTTGTGGTGAAGACATGTCAAGAGACCGCGTCCTTCTTTATCCAGCTCTATCATCTCAGCTCTTGTCAGGTCCCCACTTCCCATTCTCCGCTCTACCATCAGGTCAGGCCATGAACTGCATCCTGCTCGCTGTGGTAACCTTGGAACAATGAGACAAGACTGGCTGAGAGTAGAGTACTGTTCTGTACTCTTTGATGCAACAAGTACATCAGTTGTGTTTTTGGTTCCGGTTGATCTAACTAATGCAGCCTAAACCCTCTGAAGATTTATATTATGGAAGAGTAGTGTATGCAAGATTAAAAAGATGCGTCTTTAGTCTAGATTTAAACTGACAGAGTGTGTCTGCCTCCCGGACAGTGCAGGGAAGACTATTCCAAAGTTTAGGCGCTAGATAGGAAAAGGATCTACCACCTGCACTTGATTTTGAAATTCTAGGTATTACCAACTGACAGGACGCCTGAGAGCGTAATGCACGTGAAGGACTGTAATACAAAAGGAGTTCATTCAAGTACTGAGGAGCTAAACCATGTAAGGCTTTATAGGTAATAAGCAAGATTTTAAAGTTAACGCGATGCTTTATAGGTAACCAGTGCAAGGTTGACAGAACCGGGCTAATATGTTCATACTTTTTTGTACGTGTAAGAACTCGAGCTGCCGCGTTTTGGACCAATTGGAGTTTTTGTAATAAGCCTGCAGGGCAACCACCTAACAGTGCATTACAGTAATCTAGTCTTGATGTCATGAATGCATGAATTAACTTCTCTGCATCTGAGATTGACAGCATATGACGTAGTTTAGATATATTCTTAAAATGGAAAAACGCAATTTTACAGGTGTTGGCGACGTGGCTCTCAAATGACAGATTACTATCGAATAGAACGCCAAGATTCTTTGCTGACGACGAGGGTTTTATGGAACATCCGTCAATAGTTAAACAGTATTCTTGGTTGTTACTTATAGCAGTTTTCGGTCCAATAAGTAACACTTCCGTTTTGTCCGAGTTCAGTAATAAAAAGTTGTTACTCATCCAGTTTTTTATATCGACTATGCATTCCATTATTCGATGGAACTGCTGTGTTTCATGAGGCTTCGAGGAAATATAAAGTTGAGTATCATCAGCATAACAGTGAAAGCTAACTCCGTGTCGCTTTATTATATCTCCTAGAGGTAGCATGTATAATGCGAAGAGCAGAGGCCCTAAGACTGAGCCCTGTGGTACACCGTACTGGACTTGCGATTTGCGTGACACCTCATTGTTTATTGCTACAAATTGAAAACGGTCGGATAAATAAGATTTAAACCATTTCAAAGCTATTCCCTTAATGCCGACATAATTTTCGAGTCTATGTAGGAGTGTGCTGTGGTCAATGGTATCGAATGCAGCACTAAGGTCTAGCAGCACCAATAACGAGATACAACCTCGGTCAGACGCCAATAGCAGATCATTTGTAACTCTGATCAAAGCAGTCTCTGTACTGTGACATGCTCTAAATCCAGACTGGAATTCTTCATTGATGTCATTCCTTTGGAGGAAGGAGCATAATTGAGTTGAAACTACTTTTTCCAGAACTTTAGATATGAAAGGTAGATTCGATATAGGCCTGTAGTTCCTTAGTTCTCTAGGGTCGAGTTGGGGTTTTTTGACAAGGGGCCTTATAACAGCCACCTTATATGCTTTAGGCACATGTCCTAATGTCAGAGATGAGTTAATAATACCAAGAAGAGGATCTATAATTTCTGGGAGCATCTCTTTCAGTAGATTTGTAGGTATAGGGTCTAGTATGCATGTTGTTGATTTAGATGATCTAATAATTTTAGACAGCTCATCTTGATCTACGGTATAAAATAATTGCATTTTCTCCTTAAGGGCGCTGTAGTTAGTTTGTTCAGCGGGTTTCACTTCTGATTGCATTGTTATAATTTTTTCTCTAATATCTTGGATTTTATATGTGAAGTAGTTCATAAATTCATCACTGCTATGCTGATATACAGGATCAGAAGTCACTGACGATTTATTTTTTGTTAATTTAGCCACCGTGTTAAATAAAAACCTAGGGTTGTGCTGGTTTTCTTCTATTAGTGATGAAAAGTAGGCGGATCTAGAAGTTATTAGGGCTTTCCTGTATTTTCGAATACTATCCTTCCATGCTGTACGAAATACCTCTAATTTAGTTTTCTTAAAGTTGCGCTCCATTTTTCGGGCCGCTTTCTTTAGAGCCTGAGTGTGTTCATTATACCACGGTGTGGGGCTGCCATTTTTAATCTTCTTTAAACGTAGTGGAGCAACTTTGTCTAGCGTTACCGAGAAGGTGGAATTAAAATTTTCAGTGGTAATGTCAAGATCTTCAACGTTATTTCTCATGATTTGAGACAATTCGGGCAGATTATCGAGAAACGCATCTTTGGTAGTTGAAGTTATTGTTCTACCATATTTGTAACAATGAGTTTTATTTGCAGCCGTAGGCCAGTGAAGCAAACATAATACCAGATAATGATCCGAAATGTCTTCACTCTGCTGAAGGATTTTAACGTCGTCCACATTTATACCGTAAGACAGTATTAAATCTAAAGTATGATTACGAAGGTGAGTGGGTCCTGACACATGTTGACTAATGCCCATGGAGTTAAGAGTGTCTTTGAAAGCCATTCCTAAGGCATCTGTAACGTTATCTACGTGGATGTTAAAGTCACCAACGACAAGGAGTCTATCTGCGGCCAGTACTAGTTCTGATAAGAACCCACCAAATTCTTTAATAAAATCTGTGTGGTGCCCTGGAGGCCTATATACAATAGCTAGAATCAATTTAAAAAGTGTTTTATCTTTAGTATTAGGTGTTGAAACATGAAGAACCATGACTTCAAAAGAATTATATTTAGAGTTCGACTTCTGGGAAATGCTAAGAGAGTTATTGTAAAGTGCTGCGACACCTCCCCCTCTGCCTTTTAGACGAGGCTCGTGTTTATAATAATAATCTTGGGGGACAGATTCATTTAAAGCAATATAATCATCTGGTTTTAGCCATGTTTCTGTCAAACAGAGCATGTCTATTTTATGATCTGTTATCATATCGTTAACAAAAAGTGCTTTATTAGAGAGAGATCTAATATTTAGCAATCCGAGTCGTAACAGTTGATTATCTGTATTTTGTTCATGTTTAGTTTGTTTAACGTTTATTAAATTACTTTCAAGAGGTTTACGCATTATTTTATGTTTGCTAATCCGGGGGACAGACACAGTCTCTATTTTGTGATGTTTGGGAGAACGGATTACTACATGTTGTACATTTTGTGTATTCTGCGACGTGAGACGGCAAGCAGACAGTTGGTTAAGCCATACTGTCTGCTCCCTGACCTGGGCCCCAGCGAGTCAAGTTTTAGCATTAGCATTAAGACTTTTTGCCATATTTCTAGACAGGATGGAAGTCCCAGCCCAGGAGGGATGGAGACCATCTCGTTTCAACAGGTCAGGTCTGCCCTCAAAACTCTTCCAGTTATTTATAAAAACTATATCATTCTGCAGGCACCACTCAGACAACCAGCCATTTAGTGATGATAATCTGCTATAAATCTCATCACCACGATAAGCATTGAGGGGGCCAGAGAATATTACAGTGTCTGACATCATGCTTGCGAGCTCACACACCTCTTTAATGTTATCTTTTGTGATCTCCGATTGACGGAGTCGAACATCATTTGTGCCGACGTGAATGACAATCTTACTGAATTTACGATTAGCCTTAGCCAGCACATTTAAATTTGACTTGATGTCAGGCGCTCTGGCTCCCGGTAAACATTTGACTATGGTGGCTGGTGCCTCTATGTTAACGTTCCGAACAATAGAATCACCGATAACTAGGGCACTTTCAGCAGGTTTCTCAGTCGGTGCGTCACTGAGCGGGGCAAACCTGTTCGAGACTGTAATCGGAACGGTCGAGTGATGTTTTGTCCTGCGACTACGCCGTCTCACAGTCACGAAGTTTCCCAGCTGCGGGGGATTTTCAACCCGAACCAAGCTGTGTGCGCTAATGTTGCTCGCATCCAAGGTGTTTTCTATCGTCGTTAAACTCTTACTATCCTCAAATAAAGATTGGATGCGAGACTCTAATTCTAAGATCTTCTCTGTCAGCCTAACTATTTCCCTGCATTTATCGCATATAAAACCCTCGCAGCTGACAGAGAAGGCTAAGATAAACATATGACATGAGGTGCAAGTAACAATAATAGGAATAGAAGCCATAACTCACCGGATTTGAAGTGCAATTCCAACTTACCAAGGTTGCTCGATGGATCGTAGTATACTCGCTTAAAAAGAGAAACAGTTAGCACACAAGACAAACCAGAGGCAAGATGATATTCCACAGTGTGAACAGAAAGCAAGCTAACACACTATTGCTATGCTAACGGAGTTAAGTTAACTATCACTTTTGGTTTAGACTCTTCCAAGTAAATAACAGGAACAGGGTTATTGAGATATCAGGATAAGTTAGCAACGACAATAATAATTAACGATAATAAAATACACTAATATTAGAGCGAAGTGGTAAGCGCACTGATACAAACAAGCCACCGGCAGCGATGCAGGAAACAGGAAGCAGGACTCTGTGTGACAGAGATTCCAATCCAGAGGTTTCAGTGATTCAGAGACAGAGATTCACCCTGGTTTAGACAATAGAATCACCGATAACTAGGGCACTTTCAGCAGGTTTCTCAGTCGGTGCGTCACTGAGCGGGGCAAACCTGTTCGAGACTGTAATCGGAACGGTCGAGTGATGTTTTGTCCTGCGACTACGCAGTCTCACAGTCACGAAGTTTCTGCCTAAAAAATACCCCAAATAATACCGGCAAGACATAGTTTTAATTTGCTAGCTAATGCAATTTACTTTTGCTTGTTATCAGAAATAATCTGCAGGTACTCTATTTTTTGAGGATGTGTACCGGAAGTTAAGTTTGGGCCACAAATATAAACAGAAACAATGTGATAATTGTTCAAGAGTATGGATGTGTAAAATTATTTTAAATTGTAAGGGGAATATAATGTTTGAGTTCATATTGAGATCTTCAATAATATTTACTTTTTGACTTGACAAATCTGAGCTCAGTTTGTGACATTGTTGAGATCTCTTCTAAAACGCTAATGAAGACATTTGTGAGATTTATTTTTCGCAGGGGAAATATCTGAGACAGGAGACTTATGCAAAGGTTTCCATTTCCAAATAATTGTGATATCTCATTTGTAATTTTACTTTTTAGTTCAATCAAAAATAAAAACGATACTTTCTTCTGTTGAACACAAAAGAAGATTTTGAGAAATGCCTCAGTGGTTTTGTGTTCATACAATGTAAGTCTATGGATTGGTTAACAACGTTCTTGAAAATATCTTCTTTTGTGTTCTGCAGAAGAAAGTCATACAGGTTTGGAATGAGATGATACAATGAGATGATACATTTATGATACAAGTACAAAATGCTTTGTTTTTTTCTTTATATTTAGGAATGGGATACAACCCAGACATGTTTTTACAAGATATAAACATGGATACGTAAAGCATTTCAAAATAATATAGTTGCATTAACAATTATGAAAAATTTAAAGAAGTCATTCATTTTCAAAGAGAGTTTGTGATTTTTTTTCCATACGAAATCTGTGCGTTGGTGATACAACAGAAAGCAGAGCTTGACATGATGTGGCAACAACCAACGGGTGAATCGGCACCTGCATGCAGTCGAGTAAGAACATTTTATACCAACCAACAGCGCTGAGACTCGGTGACCTCCAGCAATTCAGACAGATCACATGACAACAGAATCTCAAGTAGGTGCTTCAGATGCTGTAAAAAATTACTTTCCATATCCCAAAATGAATAGTCCTCAGTATTTACGTTTTCCCTTTACATCAGGATATCAATCTACATTCCCCCCTGGCCAGAGAGATCAATGCATTAACAAAAGGAAACATAAGGCTGTTTTTCATTCATGTGAGCATGTGACTTCAGAATCCAGCCCATACGTTGACATGCTGAGCCACTTAAACATCAAATGAAGTATCGTCGTTGGTGGCAAGCCTGCCATTAACACTGATAGGAAAATGAACACTGATTCACGAGTTTCCATTGCTCACAGAGAGCGTAAATGAGTAAATCATTCAGATTCGCTTTCACAGTTTGGCAGAGAGAAGAGTATTAGTGTTAACATGGAGAACACCAAACCCAAGAGCAGGTTGCTTATCTTGTTAGGTGACTGTTTGATCCGAGGAGCTCATCAGGCAAAGAGCCTTTGACTATCTGATAGATCTTCATGCATTACCAGGCCTTGTAATTCGTTCCATACCCCCTCTGAACAAGCTCGCCTTTCGTCAGCCTTACAATCTGCCTTCACTTAAAGTCCAGGTATAGGCGCACGGTTGTGCCACCTTCTTCTACAATATGTATGTTATATTCTATATGGTTGGTTCTGACCAGTTTTTTTTAATATATTTTATACAAAGGGCGCAATATGTTTATTATTACCAGAACATTGTTTTTGTGATTTTCTCACATATCTCAAAAGCATGGGATTTGAGGTTTTTCACCATTGTTCCAGCGTTAGAGAATATATATTTATATATATATATATTCATTTTTAACATATAGCAGTTGTTCTGTGTTTTGCAACTGATTTTGATGGCAACCCAACACTTTACCAAAGATACCTAAGAAGTTGTAAATGTAATCGAACATATTTCTACATTTTCGAATGGTATTGTATTAACATGACCATTAAATAACTTAAGAGCTTCGTCCATAAACAAATATCTCCTGAGTACCTAAAAATCCTGGATGGCACAAACCACGGGTATCCTTAGTAAACCTAGTATATATTATTTTACTTTATTTCTGTCCACGTTTGCTAGATCATACGAAGAGATTTAATGTCCACAACAAAATATGTTTTCTCTCTTTTAAAAGTTAGTTAAAAAAGGTTGCAATCCTTTATTAAAAGCATTAGCTAACATGAACTAACGATGAGTAATAAAGTATTTCAGCATTTGTTCATATTTGGTTATGTTAATGGAAATACAATGTTAATTCACTGTGCATTAATTCATGTCAACAGATACAACTTTTGACTTTAAAAAGTAAATTCTGAAAATAACATGAATTACGGTAAATAAATGTATTGCTTTTTATTAAACGTATTACAGTTTTGTTATTGCTTACACTTGAGGCTTACTTTTAAGAAACTTTTCACTCATATAACTCAACAAAACAAACTTATTACAAAACTCACACAGTTTCATCTTCCTCAAGCTAACTATCCTGACTATGCATAATTATATGGGTTAGCTTTTATTTTCAATAATAAATTGAGCATTTTTCTTTGCATTTAGCTCTGCTGTCTGTACTTCCATTACAACAGACCGTTTTTAGGTTGCAACTCACTGTTGTGAAGTGTCATGACGCACACAGACGGGCAGACTCAGATGCGGGGGTAACAAGGTCTTTATTGAAACCAGTGAGGCAAGAGCAAAGCAAATAGTCCACGGCACCAATTGCTGAAAAACAGTAACTATAGGGAATAGTTCGACCCGTAAGTTTCCAGTAGAGAGAAGTTGCACCCATCAGGGAGAAGCTGCCGAAATGGTCGAGATGGCGAGAACTCCGATGCCGTGAGAGTTGAGGTCCGGGCAGCCAATAACTGCTGCGGGGCAGAGAGCAAAAATAGCAGAGACTAGGGCAGACGAGAAGCAAAAAATAAACAAGCTACGAGGAGCAAAAACTCAGCAAGACTACGACAATACTAAGCTGGTGTATACTCTGCAACGCCGATTCTGGTTGGCTCGTTCGCATTGCCCATTGGTCTGAGGGATGAAATGGACCGCTTTGGAGAAACGATCCACCACCGTGAGGATGACGGTGTTCCCACTGGAGGGAGGAAGGCCAGTGACAAAGTCTATAGCGATGTGTGACCAAGGACGTGAGGGAATGGGGAGTGGGCAAAGCAGACCAGCCGGAGGGCGATGAGAGGGCTTGCACTTAGAGCAGTCAGCACAAACAACCTGCCCGCTGGTCGTTCCTTCGGCACTTGCACACCTCATCCGGCCTCCTCTACTCACTGCTCGAGAGCCCAGGTAAGATCCCCGACCACAATCTCCTTAGGGAGGATAGCATCAGCCGAAAGTTTCCCCTCGGGTGGCTCGAACAGGCAAGAGAGTGCGTCGGGCTTGATGTTTTTAGATCTACGCCGGTATGAGAGGGTGAAGTTGAATCGGCCGAAGAAGAGCCACCAGCGGGCCTGGCATGAGCTCAACTTCTTGGCTGAACGGATGTATTTCAGGTTTTTGTGGTCCGTCCAGACCAAGAAGGGCTGCGCTGACCCCTCCAACCAATGGCGCCACTCACCAAAGCCAGACAGACCGCCAGCAGCTCCCTGTTGCCGATGTCGTAGTTTCATTCTGCAGGGTTGAGGCGGTGAGAGAAAAGGGCACATGGGTGCACATTCTCGTCACGGCGAGTGCGCTGCGATAAGACATCCAAAGCATCAACCTCAACAATGAATTGCCATTCAGGGTCTGGAAGACAAAGCACAGGGGCAGAGACAAAACAGGACTTAAGATTGTCAAAGGCTACCTGAGCTTGGGGATTCCATCTGAACGTGACCTTGGTGGAGGTTAATGCGGTTAGTGGCACGGCGATCTGGCCGAAACCCCTGATGAATCGCTGGTAAAAATTGGCGAAACCCAGTAACCGCTGTAGGGATTTACGGGAGTCGGGAATCAACCATTCGGCGACGGCCTTTATCTTGGCGGGATCGGGTTCTATACCTCTGGGAGAAATTATATGGCCAAGGAACAAAACTGTGTCGGCGTGGAATTCGCACTTCTCTGCCTTGATGAAAAGCTGATTCTCGAGCAACCGCTGGAGGACCTTATGAACGTGTCAGGTGTGTTCCTGTAGACAGGGAGAAAAAATGAGAATGTCATCAAGGTACACAAAGACAAAGTGATTGATCATGTCACCCAACACGGCGTTATCGAGGCCCCGGAAGATGGCCGGAGCATTGGTCAGGCCAAATGGAAGAACCAGATACTCGTAGTGTCCCGAGGGTGTGTTAAAGGCCGTCTTCCACTTGTCCCCCTCGGAAATGCGGCCCAGGTGGTAAGCGTTGCGTAGGTCTAGCTTAGTAAAGACCCGGGCTCCCTGTAATAATATCTGTCCATGGCCTCTCTTTCAGGACCTGATAGGGAATAAAGACGACCCTTGGACGGAGAAGTGCCTGGGAGGAGATCTATGACACAGTCGTAGGGGCGATGTGGATGTAGGGAGGTGGCTCGTTCCTCCAGGTCCCGCGGAAACTCCAGAGCGGTGATTTAATCAGAGGTAGCGCCGTTGAGGCCGTCGAGAAAATGTGCGCGCATCGCGCCTTCGTTCCAGTCACAGGCGCCAGTGTCCGGAACTTAATGGAGTAGTCTGTGACGGAACTACGTCCCTGCGACAAACGAGAGAGCTGGGCGGCCACCTCGTCTCCTCGAACCGATCGGTCAAAAAGCGCCGCCATCTCGGCACGGAAAGCAGCAAAAACTGGCAACACGGGTCTTGGGCTTCCCAGACGGCAACTCCCCACTCTCGGGCACGCCCGTTCAAAAGAATCAGCACAAACGCAATTCTGGTCTCCTCAGTGGCATAGCGGCGGGGCTGTAGCGCGAAAACCAGCGCGCACTGGGAGAGGAATGCTTGGCATGCGTTTTGATCCCTGTCGTACAAAGGGGGGTTGTTGGCATGTGGTTCGGGCTTGACGGAAAGTCCGCGCGCCGAAGGTGTGTGAGCGTCGACGGCCTCGCGCCAGAGTTCGGAGGTGCAAATCCGCCACCTGAGAACCGAGGATCTCCACGTCCTGCGAGGTGGCATTGAGCCGGGATGCCTGGTGGCCCAGCATGGCTCCTTGCTGCTGCAGTGCGGTGCGCAAATGATCCGTCCCCGCTGAGTCTGGAGAGTGGTCAGACCTTTCTGTCATGATGCACACAGACGGGCAGACTCATATGCGGGGCTAACAAGGTCTTTATTGAAACCAGTGAGGCAAGAGCAAAGCAAATAGTCCATGGCACCAATGGCAGAAAAACAGTCCTCGGGGAATAGTTCGACCCGTAAGATTCTAGTAGAGAAAAGTTGCACCCATCACGGAGAAGCTGCCGAAATGGCGAGATGACGAGAGCTCCGATGCTGTGAGAATCGAGGTCCGGGCGGCCAATAACTGCTGTGGGGCAGAGAGCAAAAATAGCAGAGACTAGGGCAGACGAGAAGCAAAAAATGAACAAGCTACGAGGAGCAAAAACTCAGCAAGACTACGACAAGATACAAGACTAACAGAACTAGACTCGCTAGAACTGGGCAGTCAGAGCTGGTGAAACAACAAGCACGGTCTGACACAGGACAGGAGAACAAAGGGAAATACATAGGAAAGCTAACTAAGGATGAGTGACAACAGGCGGGAGAGATAATAGATGAACGGGCGCTAATCAAGGGGAATACACTACAGGTGAAAGAATGCGAAGACAGTGAGTGCAGAAATACCAAAAGGGAGACACGGGGCGACATGAGTGACGCAGACACCGAGCACATGGCGAGCTGTCAAAACAGAGGTGCCACGAGCTCGACACACAACAGAACACATACAGGCAGGACACAGGAACCCGAGTGACCGAGATCATGACAGTAAAGCATATGACAATCTCTTCCTTTGCAATTTAAGGGGTTCCCCTGTTTTTTATTGCATCCCTTCCTACCAAATCTGTGAAACGGAGGCCTTTAAATGTACCGCTTCCACAAGGAGCGGTTTGATGAAAAACATTTGCAGTAAAAAAAACTCCACTTCTTAAAGCTTTGGAAAATGTTGGCTTTCTAATCCCTGGTTGGTTCTGATGTTCCATTTTAATTATTTATGTAGACACCTTTTTTCCTTTGGTGGAAACTTTGTTTTGGTGGAAAACACAAGGAGCTGGGGAGCGCACAAATAAGCAATTAATATTTAATATTAGCATTCTTTCCTACTTGCCTTGTTTTAGTTTTGCCTAAGGATTCTTAAACACTTCTACAATAGCTCTAAATTAGCCTAGAGATTATGTGCATAAAAGTATAGTGTACAGATTTAATCTTTCTGTAATTCTTTCTGTTATCTCCTCTTTATTTGAAACCCACTTTAAAGTAAAGTCACACATTGTGCTGTAAAGAATATTCTATTCTATTCTGTTCTGTTCTGTTCTGTTCTGTTCTGCATGTTTATTTATTTCACACACAACTGTAAATTAATGTGCTTAACATAAAAAAAGAAACCCAGTGAAAATCAATAAGAGATAAAATACTGTCTATAGTGAGGCTACATGTTTAAATCCTTAAAACCGTTTGAATTGTTAAACATTAACTCAAATCTATTATTTTTATTGCAAGTTTGGGGTCAATAACTTGATATACCCTGGTAGTCATCCATGGAAATTCTGTTGGATCCTATCCGATTGGTATGAGAAGATAAATCATCTGGTTATAAAAGGCCACTATAAAACATATCAGAAACAACTATATGGAAAAAGAGGGTTGCTTTGTAAGAGGAAAGTTCAAGAAAGAAAAAAACAAACCAAAGCAGGGACAGTATACACTGAACATATATGCAGGTCCAATGGCACAGACAACACCTGTAGAGGTCAAACATGGTAAAACATCTTCACCTTTTGTTGTGTGTCACAATATGTGTAATTCAATAGTAAAAGCAGTTTAGGCATCAGAAATGGATTTGATTTTAACATTGATCTTTATGAAAATATGAAAATATTACTTTTGTCACTAACAATGTAAGAATACCATTTTTATCAAATGCTTCTTCTTCAACTTCTACAACTTTCCTATATTCCCATCTTTAAATGACAAGCACACAATCATTTCCTTTAGTGGGACCCGACATGGAAATAAGTGTGTCTCACTCACATGGTACATTGAAACTGAAAGTGGTGCCAATTTAATGCTAGATGATGTTAGTTTGGCCATTTCACAGGCAGTGTGCTGGTTCAGCTCCATAAGGTCCAGCAACTCATCCAACCATCAACTAAATGCTGCTGTTCGGAAAACTACTGAAATCCACTCATATGCAGTTTTTTGGCCTCTACTTTCGAAACCAAAGCACTGAACTGCTTTCTCTGGCAAAATTGTTAGATTAAACATCTTGTAGAATGGGTTCCAATGCTTTGTCACTATGCTGAAAATTACATTATAAGTAATAACATTACTCACTATGAGTTTAAGAGTGTGTCGTCAAATCTCTTCTAACATATTAACCCTTAAAACTTGGGTCTTTATCGACCTTGAATGCAGTGCTGTAGTACTTAAGTACGGACTTGACTTGGACTCCAACCTCTTTAGACTCGGTCTTGACTCGGTCTCGACTAGTCCTGGTCTTGGACTTGTCTTGGACTTGACAAAGGTGGACTTGACTACAGCCCTGCTGGAATGTCATCCATTGGCGTAGCGCAAACTGTGGTGGCCCTCCCACAAGAGTGGAGGCGGGGCCCATTTGAAATTCATGCATTTAAAATCGCGTGCCATGCTATGCTACTTACTAAACCATATTAGCTTGTGTCAAAACTATTTTCAAAACTACTACACAATAATGAAATTGACTTTTACGAATGGGAACATTCAAGCTACCATCTTACCATAAGACTGTCCAAAATGTCCCTTTCTCCTGGCATTTTTCTGTGCAAAGTCTTCCATAATGTCCATCTAAAGCGCACACTGGATTTATATGATAATGCTCGGAAAGTCTCTCTGGCTCATTGCACATCTCAGACAAGTTTTAATTAGTTTTAATTCAGAAAACGACATCTCGCCACTTGCCATGGTGACGGGGAAGCTTAAGAGCATAACCACTTCTTTGATACAAACGGTGTGTTCCAAACGGGATATAACGCCCTCCAAAGGGCACAATTATGGCCGCCATATTGAAGGGTCGTCCCAACCAAAGTGCTCATAACTGGCCACTTCAAACGGCCCTTCGGAATAACGGATTTCGAAGGGTACAACTGATGGACACTTCACACCTCATGATTTTTGGCGTGTCGATTGTGCCTCCTTATGGGTGCGGGATTTTGACACAGAAGGGCCCTTCAAGAAACAGTTGTTTGGTCCACTACACCCTTCAACCCTTCGAAGCTCTCACTCCGGATGGTAATCCCTTTGAAGGGCTTAGGGCATAGGGATGAGCCCTTTGGAATGGAATGCAGGGTAAGACACTGTTTTGGAGATATTTTATCTTACTCATTTAGCAAAGAATAAGATAGGGTATTTCAGGCTATTCTCGATTGCGACTGGATACTCAACTCAACTCAACTTTATTTATATAGCGCTTTTTACAATTTTCATTGTTACAAAGCAGCTGTACATGAGACATATTGACTATAAGCAAAATAATTAAAGTTGTACCTGCAAAAACAAGAAAAAGTTGAAAACACAGAAGACAGACATACCCACATACAAAACACTCCACACACACAATATGCACACGTACTAACACACACACACACACACACACACACACACACACACGGATGCGCACGCACACACACACACACACACGCACACGCACACGCACACACACACACACACACGTACGTGCACAGACAAGTACGCACACACACACACGCTCAGAGAGAGCACACATTTAAGATAAAGGAGAGAGAAGCACAGGTCAAATATAACAGACTATAAATTCCTATATGCAATATTAATTAAGTAAAACTTTAAAATTCTAAATTCTAAAGCAGCCCCCCCGGCCAGGCAAATAGTGCAAAAACAGTATGCAAACGGTGGCTAGGAACCCAAAACTCTAATCGAGAAAAAAAACCTCAGGAGAACCCAGGCCCAACCATGGGATTCCAGTTCCCCTCTGGCAAAAGCTGCTGCCTTTGCACAAGCTCCAGAGAGCTTGCACAACAAGGCTAAATAAAATAAATAAACTTACTAATAAAATAAATTATAGTTTAAGATTATCATTAATAATCTAATAGCATTTGAAATTTTGTGGTGAAGACATGTCAGGTGACCACGTCCTTCTTTATCCAGCTCTATCATCTCAGCTCTTGTCAGGTCCCCACTTCCCATTCTCTGCTCTACCATCAGGTCAGGCCATGAACTACATCCTGCTCGCTGTGGTAACCCTGGAACGATAAGACAAGACTGGCTGAGAGTAGAGTACTGTTCTGCACTCTTTGATGCAACAAGGACATCAGTTGTGTTTTTGGTTCCGGTTGATCTAACTAATGCAGCCTAAGCCCTCAGAGGATTTATATTATGGAAGAGTAGTGTATGCGAGATTTAAAAGATGCGTCTTTAGTCTAGATTTAAACTGACAGAGTGTGTCTGCCTCCCGGACAGTGCAGGGAAGGGATAACAACAACTATGACAAAGGATACTGTGATCAGTATTTATTATCAGTAAACAAGAAAAAAATTCTGTTTTCAAATAAATTTATTGTAGAAGGTTTATAAGTGGCCCAAGGTACATAATACATAAAATTACACATTTTCTAGCACTTTTACAATTTGCATTGTATCGAAGCAACTTTGCAAAAAGAAATAACAAAAGAAAAACACATTTTGAACAAACACAGAATAAAAGAGAAAATAAAGAAAACACACATTTGCAGACACACATACTGTACGCATGTACATACATATATTAGTACACACATACGTACATAGGCATTACCCATACGTTATTTTAAAAACACCTGGTTTTGTTGCAAGTCTTACAAAAGATGAGCTACAGATCACTTCAGATCACTTCCAGCCAAAAGAGAATTTACAATAAAAACTCCTGGGAACAGTAGTTAGGTGTCTATACGATTTTAGACTGACTATTGTGTTAAAAGCAATACAATAGGTTAATTACAAAAATAACATTAACTAATATATTTCATATAATTTTTATATTTAATATTTTGTATTGTGGTATTTTTGTTATTTTGACTGAATTCATATGATACGAATATAACATTACTTTGTCTATTGTTGCCTGAATTATTAGTGCCTACGTTTAATGTTGTATGTACAGTATATGTTTGGAATCATAATAAATATCTGCCAAATAGTCAATTTACTGTAAGTGTAACGAAATGTGCTTTATTTTATCTCTTTGTGAGTGTTCAGTATTGACATTGGTAGAATGTAAATGAATTTAAAAACACATGGTATTAAATGCCTTATATTTAAACTAATCTAGAGATAACTGTGGGGCCCTTGTAATGTCAGTAAGGGTCTAAATTGTTAGAGATCATAAGGAAATTATACCACTGTTGCTACGTGCACTGATAAAATTGCAAAGAAAACATCATGAGTTCTAAATTGAAACAATGCATTCCAATTTTTTTATACATAAAAAACAGGGTCACTACCCATAAGTCTCCCTGAGTCATGAGCTCGAATATCCGAATATCCAATGCCCATCTCCATCCTCACGTAGATCTCTTGGGCTGTATACAGTAGTGGCCAGAATTGATTTTCATTTCTTTCTAAAAAAAACACAAGAAGCTCTATAGCTGTTTGCATTTTCATGGTGCTCTATGAAGATAACCCAGCACCACCCTTTTAGCTCAACTCACTCACACTGGGTTTATGCGCTCCGACAAACCTTAAAGTGGTAGTTCTCCCAAAAATGAAAATTCTGTCATTATTTATTCACCCTCTTGTCATTTCAAACCTGCGTGACTTTCTTTCTTCCGCAGAACACAAAGGAAGATATTTAGAGAAAGTTGGTAACCGAACAGCACTGGACCCCATTCACTTCTATTGTATGGACACAAAACCAATGCAAGTGAATGGGGTCCAGTTAACAACACTCTTCAAAATATCTTCTTTTGTGTTCTGTGAATCAAATAAAGTTTTAAAAAATGACAAGAGGGTACGTAAATGATGACTATCACAAGTGTTCCCACTATTCTACAAAATCATTGAAAGTGGCATCTGCGCTTTCTCTACCATGATATTTAGGCCATATATAGAACAGACTGGTTGCTTCTCTTTCAAAGCAGGCAGAGAATCATGAAATTTCTGTATTATTGCGATTTGTAATGTGGCCATGCTGTCTGCTGTACTAAAGCCAATGATGCGCCATTTAAAGCGGCAGTCCGTAGGATTGGCCTCTTTGTCGCCATCTCAGTTTTGTAAATTGCTACTGCAGGTGATGTGCGGAGATATTTCTTTACGTGAGTTGTGATTCGGCACTGCTCAACTGCGTGGATGAGTCCGATGTTTTGAGTCGTGACCTGTGACAGTGCAGTGGTGAGAATCTTCACTGTACACCAGTAGCGCATAATAAACACAGATAACATGGTAGATGATATAACACGAAACAAATAAGAACATAAACAGACACAAATAGCACAAATGGAGGCTGTGTTGAAGTGTTTTGATATTATTTCGGGTGCTGGGTCATTTTGTTATTTCTCATGGAAACTCCATTAACGCGAACCGGACAGAAGATCCCCGAACGCGGGTCTCAAATGCTGACAGGCACAGTCATAAATCATTGTACATCATACAACTATATATAGGCTACTATATGCAAAGCTTTGCCATCATATCCGGGATATAAGTCCGTAAATTTTAGTAAAATCACAGGCTTCACTTGTCCGTGCTAATTCGCGCCACATGAAATACAGATGTGGGGAGGTCATTTCTAAATCACACGAGGTCCCCAGATAATACTAATCCTGGGCGAATAGGGCTTAAATTACATTTATCATAATGAACATAAAGAGAGAAAGAACAACCGATGAAACTGTACCCGTCTATATTAACACAACAAGTGTGCTACGGTTTTTGTGTTATCTATTGAAATATTAAAAATTTGTCTTACCTGTTCAGAAGAAATAAAGCGATGTCTGCATCCGTTTACAATCCTTTCAGATCACGGTGTTGAAATGCCTTGCCAATTTTAATTTTCGCACGAGTCCGATCACATTCCCTGTTTCCTTATAGTTCAGTTCGTTCTTTCTTGTTTTTCACAAATTATGAATCCCCAGATGTCAACACTGTTTGGTGTTTAAAAGTAAAAGTATTAAACGCCGCCATAAATTATACTAAACGTTGTATGAAATCCTACCCAACAGTTGTGAGTACACGCTATAAACCGCCTGTCACTCGCATCCACATGCTGGCTAGCAGCCGGATCCTCTTCATTCTGTGTACGAATGTGACGAAATGACGCACAGACGAAAGACACCAAATAAGGATCTCTGGAAAAGTCGACCCAACAGGGCAAATTACAAACCATTATTACAAGCTTTCCGTGGTGAATCCAGCAAGGGTAGTGACACAGTTTTAAACACCGTTCTTTCATGTACTTGCTCAACAATTGGTTTTAGCTCATTTTTACTCAAAAAAACTTGCGGACTGCCGCTTTAAAGTCAGAAAACTGTCTCTCCATCCTCACTCATTCACCACCGTTCTGAAACCTTGTGAGCTGCCAGGCTGTCTAGGTGGCTTTCTAAGACAGTGTCCTAATCCAGAAGTGAATAATTTGGAATGCTTTACATAGGTAGGATGCACACATAACTTCCAATCGACGGCTTTAATCTAAAATAATCTAATAAACATAAAACTGACTGTAACAAGGTTCAGCTCTTTCAGAAGAAAGGAGTCGGGATCGGCGTGGCTGGGAAACCGAGAAGAACTTTTATTTAACACAAATTTCCAGGTGCTGCTGCACCTCAACAAAAACACTCAACACTCGGTTCAGTACAGGTTCACAGAATTCTCGGCGTGGACGCAACGTCTCATCGGCTTCATCTCTCTCTGGTTTCCCAGTCGGTCTCTCTCCTCCAGCCTCCGGTTGCTCGGCTTTTAACCATCTCCTCGCCAATTACTACAATTAGAAGCAGGTGTTTTTAATATGCGCTTGATCTGCTTACTCACCGTTCTTCTCCCGTCTCTCTCTCTCAGCGCAGACCGTGCTGAACCACACACCCCTTGCCACATACCCCCACCGCCCGACTCAGGCCGGGGAACCATCCGGCCTGCAGCCTCCCCCCCCCTCTCCTGGAGAGAAAGTCAGCCACCGCCATCTGCGTCCCCGGCCTGTGGACCACCTGAAACTTGAAGGGCTGTAACGCGAGATACCAACGGGTGATCCGCGTGTTGGTATCCTTCATGCGGTGGAGCCACTGCAGGGGCGCGTGGTCCGAACAGAGCGTGAATTCGCGCCCCAGGAGATAATAGCGGAGGGTGAGGACGGCCCACCGGATCGCCAAACACTCCTTCTCAATGGTGCTGTACCTCGTCTCTCTCCTTGAGAGCTTCCGACTGATGTACAGCACCGGCCGCTCCTCACCCTCTATCTCCTGGGACAGGACCGCCCCCACTCCTCTGTCCGACGCATCGGTCTGCAATAGAAAGGGAAGAGAAAAGTCAGGAGAGTGCAATAACGGTCCGCCACATAGAGCAGCCTTCACCTGGGTGAACACCTGCTGGCACTGCTCCGTCCATTGGACGGTATCCGGCGCCCCCTTTTTAGTGAGGTCAGTCAGCGGGCTAGTGAGGTCCGAATAATTAGGTACAAACCTTCTGTAGTATCCCGCTAGCCCCAGGAACTGCCTCACCTCCTTTTTGGTCTTGGGCCTCGGTGAGGTCGCAATCGCGGCCGTCTTATCAATTTGGGGACGCACCTCACCGTGACCCAAGTGGAAGCCCAGATACCTTACCTCTACACGCCCAACCGCACACTTCTTCGGGTTAGCTGTCAGCCCAGCCCCTCTCAGTGAACTCAGAACCGCCCGTAAGTGCTGCATATGCCGCTGCCAGTCGTTACTATATATGATGATATCATCTAAGTACGCTGCGGCATATGCAGCGTGAGGCCGGAGGAGGCGATCCATGAGACGCTGAAAGGTAGCCGGGGCTCCGAATAAGCCGAACGGAAGTGTGACAAATTGGTGTAACCCGAACGGCGTGGTAAAGGCTGTTTTTTCTTTGGATAAGGGAGATAAGGGGATCTGCCAATATCCTTTCGTTAAATCCAATGTCGAATAAAAACGAGCTGCACCTAGCCGATCAAGTAACTCGTCAATTCGTGGCATTGGATATGCGTCGAATTTCGACACAGCATTCACCTTCCTGTAGTCCACGCAGAATCGCACGGAGCCGTCGGTTTTAGGAACTAAGACTATCGGGCTCGCCCAATCACTACTGGACTCTTCTATTACTCCCATGTCCAGCATCGCTTCTAATTCCTTCTGAACCACTATTTTCTTATGTTCAGGTAACCTATATGGTCGACTGCGCACTACCGCACCCGGTTTGGTCTCAATGTGGTGCTCTATGAGATTGGTACGGCCGGGCAGGGGTGAAAACACATCCACAAATTCTGCTTGCAACTTGGCAACATCGGTGATCTGGGAGGACGAGAGATGACCCCCCCCTGGGGCCAGAGCGAGGGATTGCACTTTGGAGTTCGCTTCTGGTCCGAGATCATCTACCCTACTCACTGTCGTCGCCAGCATCACCGTGTTTGCCTCACTCCATTTCTTTAGGAGGTTGAGGTGGTAAACCTGATGTGCCCCGCTCCTGTCCGACCGAACTACCTCATAATTGAGATCCCCAATTCGCCGTGTGACCTCGAAGGGTCCTTGCCACTTGGCGAGTAATTTAGAACTGGACGTGGGGAGTAACACAAGCACTTTCTCTCCTGGTGCAAATTTACGTAGTCTGGCGCCCCTGTTATACTGTCGGCTTTGTCTGTCTTGTGCCTGTAACAAATTCTCCATTGAGAGCCGCCCCAGTGTATGGAGTTTTGTTCTCAGGTCCATGACGTACTGAATTTGGTTTTTGCTCGCGGAAGGTCCATCCTCCCAAGCTTCTCTTAGGATGTCTAAAACCCCACGGGGCTGACGGCCATAGAGGAGCTCGAAGGGGGAAAACCCCGTAGAGGCTTGGGGAACCTCGCGGACCGCGAATAACAGAGGTTCCAGCCACTTATCCCAATTTTTGGCGTCTTCGTGAACGAACTTCCGGATCATTGTTTTTAACGTACGATTAAAACGTTCGACCAGCCCATCTGTTTGTGGGTGGTAGACGCTGGTACGAATCGTCTTAATCCCCAATAACCCGTACAGTTCGCGGAGGGTCCGTGACATGAACGCCGTGCCTTGATCCGTGAGAACCTCCTTTGGGATTCCCAAAGGCGTAAACAGGGCGTCCGCAACACTTTTAGCAGAAATATTGCGTAGCGCGACTGCTTCCGGGTATCGGGTTGCGTAGTCCACAATGACTAACGCAAATCGATGCCCTCGTGCAGATCGCTCTAACGGCCCGATCGGGTCCATACCAATTCGCTCGAAGGGGACCTGCATGAGGGGGGGGAGTGGGCACAATGGTGCTTTTGGGGTGGCCGGTGGGTTTACCAACTGACATTCAGCACAAGACGCGCACCACCTGTGCACGTTCTCATGAATGCCCGGCCAAAAAAAACGGGTCGTCAGGCGATTTAAAGTTGCAGCTTGCCCCAAGTGTCCCGCCATCGGATTACAATGAGCCGCCTGGAAAAGCATTTCCCGACGGCTCTTAGGAATGACTAACTGTGTTGTATCCTCTTTGGACTGAGTGTCTTGGGTCACTCGATACAACCGGTCTTTAATAATGGCAAAGTATGGATAGGACCGTGGTTGTGCAGGGTGAAGGGTTTGGCCGTCGATAGTACTGACCTGATCAAACGCGTTTTTGAGCGAGTCATCCTGAGACTGCTCCAGCGGAAAATCATCGCACTGGGAAAAATTAATTTTCTCCACAGCGCTCTGTTCCTCTGAATCAGATGTCAGGGGTCCCGGCTTACCGTCTCCTACCTGCACAACCGCACCCCTCCGCCGCCTTTGGTTCTGCCAAGAGACATCCGCACTTAAGTGCCCCAATAATATCGAAAACATTGGCCAATTCGTTCCCAAGATTAGCGGATATCGGAGTTGCTTGTTAACAGCCACCTCTACTCTATGGTTTTGGCCCCTAAATTTTATAGTCAGCGGCACTAAAGGGTAGTTCACCACGTCCCCGTGCACACACCTTACCTTAACCATGCGGCCCGTATCCAATGCCACAACTTGAATCAGGCTTTGATGAATGGAGGTTTGGTTACATCCTGAATCCACCAGAGCCTGATATGTACCCCCCTAATACTCACAGGTATCTGGTACAGCCCATCTTGACCGAGGGCAGCCTGTGGGTTGTCGGGAACCCGGACCATCATACCGACCTCCATCATAGGACAGCGGTCGATAAAATGGCCGGGGTCCCCTCAACGCCAACAGGCCGGCCCAGAAGTCCCCGCCGCCCTAGCGGCAGGAAGCAGACCAAGGGATTGGCGAGGAGAGGGCTGAGGCATAGGAGAGGCATTGGGACCAGCACCATACTGGTTAGTGGGTTTCCCCGGTGTTCTCACGGCTCCTCCCGATCCCATCCCCGGCGACATCCGGGTTCTCGGGACTGGCCGCGGGAAAAAACTCCCCCGGGTCCTAGGGAAAGGGATAGGTGTAGAGGGTGAGGGGTTAGGAATAAAAGAGAGAGAGAGAGATGGTAGGGGTACGCCGACCCCTGGGCACGCCACCAACTGGTCCTCCGCCAACTGGATGGCCTGGGCCAGCGACGCCGGTTGGTGACACTGGACCCATTGGGCGGTCTCCTTAGTTAACCGCCCCATGAACTGCTCCAGCTTCACTTTATCCACGATGGCGTTGACGTCGCTACCGTCGGCCATCAGCCATCTGCGGCAAGCGTCCCGGAGCTGGTGAGCAAAAGAGAAGGGTTGGCCGTCCCCCCCAAGCTCCAGTGAGCGGAACCGCTGCCGGTGCTGCTCCGGGCTCAGGCCGACCCGTTCCAGGATCGCCTTCTTGAGGTCCGCGTACTGGAGCAGGTTCTGGACTGGTAGTTGTTGCGCTGCCATCTGGGCTTCCCCGGTCAGCAGGGGAATCAGCCTCGCTGACCAGATGTCCGGCTGCCACCCGGAGAGCTCCGCGGACCTCTCGAAAAGTTCCAGGAATGCTTCCGGATCGTCCTGGGCTCCCATCTTGTGCAGCGGTATCTGGACAGTTGGGGGTGTGGCCGATGTTCCGCCCTTATCTCTTCCCTGGCTCAACCATCTCCGGAACACCTCGCGGTCTTCCTGTTGAGTCTTGACGAGAGCCTGGAATCGTCTCTCTTGGTCCTCTCTGAGACCCAACAGGGCCTGGTGGTGCTCCTGGTGAAGACCGGCGAGGGAGTTGATCACGTCCGCAAATGGCGTGGCTGGCGTGGACTGCATGTCGGCGGCGGCTGGCTCCTTTCTCCCGGGTTTCGGTACCAATGTAACAAGGTTCAGCTCTTTCAGAAGAAAGGAGTCGGGATCGGCGTGGCTGGGAAACCGAGAAGAACTTTTATTTAACACAAATTTCCAGGTGCTGCTGCACCTCAACAAAAACACTCAACACTCGGTTCAGTACAGGTTCACAGAATTCTCGGCGTGGACGCAACGTCTCATCGGCTTCATCTCTCTCTGGTTTCCCAGTCGGTCTCTCTCCTCCAGCCTCCGGTTGTTCGGCTTTTAACCATCTCCTCGCCAATTACTACAATGAGAAGCAGGTGTTTTTAATATGCGCTTGATCTGCTTACTCACCGTTCTTCTCCCGTCTCTCTCTCTCAGCGCAGACCGTGCTGAACCACACACCCCTTGCCACACCTGGGTTATGTTGAAGTGAAGGTCACATTTCCCAGAGACTTCCTTGGATCTGAGGTTGAAGTGTCAACCCTTGCTTTAGTAATTCCAGAAACTGGTGGTACTGCACAGCCAAAAGTGCTAATAGGCACTAATACTTTGGATCTTGTATANCGTTTTATGAGCAAAATTTGCCTGGATTAAGCATAACATCCCTGGATAACCTGTTGGAGATAGAAGCAGCCAATGGTCAATCAGTGCCTTACCTGGGTTATGTTGAAGTGAAGGTCACATTTCCCAGAGACTTCCTTGGATCTGATGTTGAAGTGTCAACCCTTGCTTTAGTAATTCCAGAAACTGGTGGTACTGCACAGCCAAAAGTGCTAATAGGCACTAATACTTTGGATCTTGTATATGAAAAACACCTTGAAGCCGACGGATCAGTCTGTCACGTCATCCCGTTCGGCTACAGAGCTGTGATTCAGACCATCGAACACAGACGCCAACAAAAAGAAAACAGTAGCATAGGAATTGTTAGGCTGCCTGGTGTTGGTCCTGCTGTTGTTCCTGCAGGTCAAAATGTCGTTCTTGAAGGAGTGGTGAGTGTAAGAGGACAAGTAGCAGAGAAATGGGCTGTGATGGAGCCTCCTTCTTGTTCACCTTTTCCTGGAGGGCTGCTAGTTGCCAGCTGTTTACTAGCAGCCCTCCAGGAAAAGGTGAACAAGAAGGAGGCTCCATCACAGCCCATTTCTCTGCTACTTGTCATCTTACATGTGCATCTAACTCCACTGTTACTCTCGCACTTTAAATTATTTCTTGTAAACAAATATTGTATTTTTGTATTTTCAAATTACAAATTACTTGTATTTTAATTAAATACATTTTTCACAGCAGTATTTTGTATTTTATTTAAATACATTTTACGAGTAAGTATTTGTAATTTGTAACTAAATACTTTTTGATGTATTTGTGCCCATCTCCACTGCACAATATATTTTGGAGTGCAGCCTGCTAGGTTATTGGCTCCACATATGTTGAAACTGTACACAATAAACTGCACGCATCTTGGCATGCCTCTGCAATGAGATGCCATTTGTTCATACAGCTGTTTTAAAACAACTCTGTTTTAGCTACAATAACACTTCTTATTACAACTGGTGTACATATCTTCATTTACATGGTGAAGTGTACCTCCGTGCACTACAAATCAATGACATCAGACGTTTAGAGCACCCCCACCTTCATCAACAAAGTCGATAAGAATGACTGTGTAGATTGGATTAGTCCCTGCAGTGTGTGTCCGCACCTATCCTTCTCTCTCTGCGCCGGGCTCACGGGTAGATGGGGTCAGGTTGTTCTTGGAATCAGATGTAATGTTCTTTCCTGGGGAGGAAAGAGCACATGTTCTGGCAGTGCTCCAGGAACACCTCACTGTTGTCCACATCCTATGTCCCTTGCAACGCACAGACAGCGTGAGTTTTATGATTTGGCCAATTTCTGTTTTTGTTGATTGTCATTGCATCAGGAGACAAAACACAACTTACACAAGTCATGATAATGAATCATGCAATGAATCTATGCAGCAATGGATCAATACACAACATTTTGCAGCTTCGGCAAAACTTACGTGAAAAAGTCTCTAGATGCTAAGATTAAGGTCAAATAGAGTTCAACATAAGGATCTCTCAAGGGACTTCGCTTTTCTAGCTGTCACAACTTGTTGAGCATGGATTGCTATACAGAGACAGAAATAAAGGCTGGTCACAAAGAGCCAACAGAGTGATAGGGTAGTGATGCAAACTGAGTGTGAGGCAAGAACGTTGCTGTCAGCCCACATCACTCATTCAGAGAAGATAAGGTTCAGAGTGCCGCTATCAGAAAGCAGACTGGCTGAAGAAAAAAACTGCCCACAGCCTTTTGCCGTGCCTTTCCAAATATGCTGATTCTGTTGGGAGAGCAAACAACCGTCTCTAAGCATGTAAAGAAAAAAGATTTTCCTGAGAGAAACAATTTGCTGCTGTAAATTTAAGGATACTGAGGGATATGCTGGTGAAAGACACTTGTTGCCACTTTAGGTGTTGATTCATTGCACATGAACAAAACGCCATGAACCATGACACTTTTGTTGGGTTTTCATGAAAAGGTGACTGTCTTCTGTGGCTGCGCTAATGAAATGTTTAAGTGCAGTGAACAAAGAAAATGACAAACAAAATTAAGCTCTATTTAGGGCAGAGATGCCGATACATTAACAAGGATCAAAGAAACATTGTGTGCGGGCACTTTGTAATCAGCCTGATGCATCTTCCTTGTGCAGGAGACAAGAAAGCACAGGATTATAGTGGAGCTGTCTGCTGAAGTGATGTTAACTTCCTTAGAGTTCTTTCTAAGATAAAACTGCATAGCTCACAAAAGCTAGATAACCTGGTCATCTGAACTGAATTACAAAAACATGATTCCTATGTGTAGTGGGACGAACAGCATGGGTTGCCTATTACAGTTTTTCTCGATTACTTAAACACATTTCTTAAAATTATGCCTTGTATTCTCAAAACAGTAAACACAAATCCATAACATCTCACCCAATTCCCCAAACATCCTGTTTTCAGGTCAAAATGAAGCTCTCTTCTTGCTGAAAAACCAAACTTTTCCCCCAGATATGACACACTCACGCTACAACATAGTCTTAAACCCTATTCGCACGGGATTAGTATTATCTGGGGACCTCTGGTCATTTGTAATAATTGCAGAGATTGTCTGTGATCATGTTGCGCATTCGCACTGGATAAGTGAACTCTGTGATTTTACTCGAATTTACTGACTTATCTCCCGGAAATGACGTGAAGGCGCTTCCCTCTTTCTTAACATGGCAAGAAAGAGAGCTTAACACGGATGCGCTGTCTGACAGAGATTCAC